>NC_088302.1:50735980-50920886 GCF_032854445.1 Liolophura sinensis | reverse complement strand
GATACACATTCATCCACATAAAGCTTAAAACAACAAAAAAGGAATATCTTTTGTGGACCTTTCACCCTGTCAAATTTGTTGTAAATGAGAAATTTTTTTTTGTAATTGGTAAAATGTATACGTATACATCTGTTTCTTGTATTAAACAGATGAGCAAATTTAATCATTTATAATAAACACACCTGGAAAATTGTACAGTTACCGAACAAAGACCAAAAAAGCTGGATGGCCAACTTCACCTTTAGTCTATCCCCGAACTGTTACTATTCTATTTTTTTCTGAATAGATAATGTTAAGCTATAATTTATACATGCGTGACAAACTTGCTACCTCATCTAAAATACACACATATACAAGTAGTGTGTAATTAAGGATTTATTTATTTATTTGAGTGGTGTTTTACGCCATACTTAGGAATATTTCACTTATGTGACGGCGGCCAGCATTATGGTGGGAGGAAACACCAAAATAATAATGCACAAAATTTGAGTTGATAAGGAGGAAATTTCCTTTTTCAAGTTCTGTGTTCAAAACAGGTTAAAATGATATAACTGTAATTAGATTTAAAAGTGTTTATTTATTTATTCATTTATTTCATTTGTGTTCTACTTCATACTCAAGTATATTTCATATATATGACCAGGGCAGATTCAAAAATGAGTAACATACATACATACATTTCTGAGTATTTCGTGCCATGAAAAACATGAATGGTATCACCATAATTGAAAAATATCTGAGTGAAAAAAATTAAAGCATTATAAATAATAGCAATAAAATTGACTTTGTTCTAAAATATCATCAAAGAACTATGAATTCCAATATCAATATTGCCATAAATTCTCTTTGGAAAAAATATTAGGTAAAATTTTAAAAAATAATTTCTAACAGACAAAATTAAAAGTGGAATCAGATTGTTGATAGCTCCTTCACTGAAAGTTTACAACAGGATGCTTGATTTGTTCTCTGTCTGGGAGAGATTTCCAAACACTAACAAAAAATTGACTTGTACTGTGACAATATCTGAGATCTGGACTACACATCATCAGGGTATGAATACAGCCCACGATTCACACCCTGTACAATGATGTCCGGTAAGCTACCTGGAAGAAAACAAGAACATCATTATACATCATACAATGACTCAAGAATGTCTTGGAAACTTGACAATAGCTTTAAGTACCTCTTCCAAACCATGTAAAACTGGTCTCAAAGAAGTACAAAATAGGCCTTATCTTCAATGGCAAACGATATTATAATAAGACATTATTCATGTCCTTTCACAACTTAAATTCCACAACTTACACAAAATTTCTTTAACTTTTTCACAGGTTTAAAGGCAATTATGAAAGTAATTTATCCACCTCAATCTTTTGATTATGGTGATCATTTATCTTATGTGGATTTTGCCAACATCAGGGCTTCACAGCAAATATAGTTATTTCATTCTAGGCAGAGAAATTCCCTTGCGACCATGCCAAAAAGGTTAAGAAATAGGATAAAACATTTTAAAATCAATCACTTATAACAAAGCTATACAGGCAACATCTAGAGAGCTACCAATAACAATTCCTGTTTAGTTTTTGTACATTAGCTTGACAGGAGGTCTCAATATTACAACTCTGACACTGAATCATGTAAGAAGATTATATCACATTAATGATAATCAAATTTTATGTCCTGGCAACCTATTTGCGACTTGCTGTTCATGTTGGTTTGACATGTTTGACAGTAACACTTACTTCTGGAATTGTCTTGTAAAAATGCTTCTCCCACAAAAGACACCACAGGCTGATGGACAACAGTTGAGCTGAGATTTAAGTCATCTAGTGAGCTGTGGAAACAAAACAAAACATACAATGCAGCTTATGAAATACTTGATTAAGAGGACAGTTACATAGGGTCTGTAAGTTAAGCATGTGTTTTGCATGCTTTACATTCTTTATTTATTTCACTGGAGTTTCGTGCTGTACTCAAGTATATTTCACTTATATGATCGGGGCAAGCATTATATTTATTTATATATTTGATTGGTGTTTTACGCCGTACTCAAAAGTATTTGACCTATATGATGGGGTCCAGCATTATGGTTGGAAGAAACCAAGAGTCTGGGGGAAACCCAAGACCATCCGCAGGTTGCTGTGGGACCTTCCCACGTACCGTCAGAGAGGAAACCAGCATGGGCTGGGCTTGAACTCACAGCGACCGCATTGGTGAGAGGCTCCTGAGTCATTGTGCTGTGCTGGCCTGTCAACTCCCTGGGCCACTGAGGCCCCGACAAGCATTATAGAGGCCTGAAACCAGGAAAAGCCTGAGGTAGGGGAAGGGGGTGGGGGTGGGGGTGGGGTAAGGTGGGGTGGGTTAGGGGGAGGGGACCCACAACCATCCACAAGTTGCTGGACAACCTTCCCATCGCATGCTATACAGGGTATAATACTGGGATTTTGACACTTAAACAAGTTAAGCTGTACAATAAATAATTACTTTATTTATTTTCAATTGGTGTTTTACACTGTACTCAAGAATATTTCACATATACGACTTTGGCAAGCTTTATGGCGGGAGCAAACCAGACGGGGACCAAGGGACAATCATTCGGAGGTAATTAATTTAATTATGTACTTCTTTTACTTGTTTCACATTGCACACGCCACACCTACTTCCAGTGTAACTGATTTCAGAATGTGAGTGATTCAAGGGTTTTTTGTTTCCTGTTATATGTGACAATGCTCAGAAGAGATGAGCTGTAGCAAAGACCTTTTGGTGCCACAAACGTAACACAAATTTACATTAGTGTGTAGTTTCTTAGTTTTCATTAGCACAATACATCAGAAGTCTCTTGCCAATGCAGTGCCTGTGAGTTCAACTCCAGTACATGCTGTCTTTCTCTCAAATCATAATGGGACAGTGTGCCAGTAATCTACAGATGACCTTGGCTTTACCCTGGACCTCTGTTTTTTCACACCTTATGTTGGACATATAGGAGAAATATTCTTGAGTATGGCATAAAACACTAATCAAATAAACCAAATGATAAATCATAGTGTTGATGACAAAGCACAATCACAATATTCTAAATATAACATGGATCACTTGACACTGAACTTACTCAAAGCTTGCAGAAAATGCTGGCATGCTGATTTCTAAAAACTTTAGATAACACTTTGGAATGCTCTCAGACTCCATGACTCCCTTGAAAGAAAACAAAAACATCACACATCGCAAGATGAAAATGGTGAGATAGATAGGTATAAATTACATGTACATGTAATCATGGACAAGAATACACAAAGAGTAAATTTAATAAAATGAACGCAATCTTTGACAAATTATCATTTTTATCATAGCAAAAATGGTGAGTAATGTTATGTGTCACATGGGCACGTACACGCCAAGTTTACTTTGGCGTACTAGGGGAGGTAACTTCATCAAAGTACACAGAAAGGCACAATTTTGGATTATGTCCCCTTAAAACAACCTTGTCACAAAGACATATCCACATCAACTGAATTTTGTTCTTACTTCTTTAGTTGTTTAGGCTTATTTTACATGTATCAGCATAAATGACTCACTTATGGTGTCATTTGATATTATTACCTGTAGATATTTCTGCAGAGCCACACGTCGGTGTTCTAAAACTTTATGATTCCATTTCATAATCTTCTTTGGAGGGAATTCTGGTGTTTTTTCAATTTTCTTCAACTGTGAAGAGAAGTAAATAATTAATTTTGTTCATATACACACAAACTTCAAAGGGTCACAAAAAGATGGAATTGCCGCATATCTCATAAAACCACAAGGCAGTAGCTGAATTTCTATTAATGTTATCATCAAAATTTCTGTCCCAAGGGCATCTTAATAGGGTGGATAAAAGTAAAGGTTTTTTAATTTTTGGGAGAGTTAAAAGTAGCCTTTGTTCAAAGAATGTACTCTTATATGCCTATATCCAATTATTCAGTAGAGGTCTTCAGTAAATCAACAATGGAGATATCTGGTTGGTATCAATCGGCCCAAATTCTAAGTTAACCATCAAGTGGGAACTTATATAAAACCCTATGAGAGCAAATTATACCCAATTATCTGCCAAGTACGGAAATCGACATTGTTCAATTTAGCGTTCCAATTTAACAGGGTGAAAAAGCCACACCTGTAATGGTTAAGTATGAGTGGACAAGGCATTGCTTGCATTGTTAGGTTTCAATAGGATCTCATTTAAACCCGTTTGGCACATTGGGCATTCTTGATTTGTTGTACTCATGTTGAATCTCACACAAGAATGAGGTTTTGAATGCCAAAGTGCGACACAAGATCTCTGTTCATGAACAAGATTTTAATTCCCCAATTCTCCGGGGTTGGAGAACAAGAACTCTATTGAAATCAAACAGAATCGGAGCTCTTTTTGCACTGACAAATTCTGGCACAAGAACATTACACTCAGATAAGACACATACGTGGATTTCAATGCAGCCACTGATTACAAGTATTGTTATCAAACCTGTTTATGGAGTTCCTCAAACTCTGTGTATCTTTTCTCCACAGTGTGAACTCTTCCTGAGACACAAACTTCCACACAAAACACCTGTCAAACAATAAACCAAAACACAATTTAGCGATCATTTTTCTTTGAATTACATGTACGCCTGAGGGTTAAAATCTCACACTGACTCCACTTTTGACGATGTCAGAGATAACCTAGCTAATTCTATATTCTGTGACTGGGCCTATATGGTTCTGATTTAACAAGGAACAGATTCCTGACTGTTGCAGCATCTGTTAACATGTGAGGGCTTTGCCACATTGCCAACTCGGCTATTCTCTTTGCTGATCGACTGAGAACAATTTACCTAACCACATGTCCGTTAAGTACATTCCACTACAATGGTGTCAGGTTTATGGACAGCCAAAACTGCACATCCCAGTAGAATAACCACCCTTTACCCACATGATGTGTGACATCTCCTCACATTACTGGTGACTGCTTGGCTGGTCTAATGATTAGAACGTCCACCTCGGGGTGAGGAGATCTGGGACCAAATCTAGGTCAGGTCATAATGAAGACTCATCAATGGTACAAGTTTGGAATTGCCTGGCTTGGCACTCAGCGCTGAAAGGTTAAGGCAAGGAAACAGAACTGGCTGGCCTGGTGTCAGTATAATGTGACTGGCTGGGGTGTCAACATGTCTTTTTGGCATGATACTTTATTGGTCCATGATGACTTGCCCTGCCATAAGAAGACACAGTACATGAAGATGAGCTGACATCTTATTACTCCTTGTCGTCATATGACTGAAAATTTTTTGTGGTAATCACAATACCCAAGCATTCATTCTTTCACATTGTTGGTCAGGTCTGATATGGACTCTTGCTAGAGCTACGTGCACTTCTTTGATGGCTAGGCCAGCTAAGATCCTTTCAGTCGCAAACAATCTCTGTACCAGTACCAGTCTCAAACTATTGAGGCACACTTGTATAATAAAAGCTACATCACTAGTTTCCAGCATAATGAATGAGATATGTACCCTATTCATACATATAACTTCTAAGACAAGCCCATCCTCTCCTTGTTATGTATATTTGTAGCAGTACATTTAACTTATTGAACCTCCCTCTAGCGTTTCCTATCAGTAAGAATACTAATCAGAAATGCAAAGCAGAGGACATCGCGCAGAAGGACACAAAACTCACCCCATACCATGTCTAAATTATTAGGCTAACATTAAGATCACTGAAAACTGTTAATTAGATGTCTGCTAGAATAGGCCATCTTGAGGACTGGGTGTACTATTTTTAAACTCTGACATTCATAACATGACCAATGTCACGCTAAATGTAAGAATTTCAAAACAACATTTGGCTCCTGAGTTAGTAAAATCTGGGATTAAGGTAAATGTCCCGGGGAAAACCTATGCACAACCTGATTTTACTTCGTGAGTTTCTTCCGCCAGTCCAGTGTCTGCTTCCAGTTCTACTTCAATCAGGAAGATTGGTATACACACATACAAAGTGGGCCTACAACTTTACAAATACCGGTACCCATTCAATGATTCATAGGCCAGCCGTACGGTCTGTATGAACAACAACAACATACGCTACTGAACTCATTGTTTACAACATGTAAGGAGATAGAATTAATTCACGACTTTCAGTTAAAATGTTAAAACTTGTTCTCGTCAAATCACCGTGTAACTGTCGTCATTTTCATCCTTGATTTTCCTAAAAGTTGGAATAGAAACACGTCTCATAGTTTGTGGTCCTCCCAACGGCCAAATTTCACAAGTAACTCCCCCTTAGCGAATTCTCCACGTTCGGGAGTATGAAAATACTGAACGGCGGGAAAGATTCAGAAACATGACAGATGAATGAGCTCATCGTTGTACATGTGATAATATACTGGCAAAATGTCGTTGGTAAGCCTGACACCACGCGCAGATTTAACATTCCCTTCGCACGATTTATTGTGGTCTGGCCTATCTGTCACTTACTGACCTATAGCACAATTCTAGGTTGCACTGAAGCGTTTATAGCACTCCATCAAACTTATGCTCTAAATGTTCCTATATGTATTCTTAGTAAAACCCACATATTGCTTGGTTGTTGGCGTACCTTATTAGAAACAAAACCCAAGATAAACATCAAAACTGCGGCTTTACGTTTCCCTCTTCAGCCATGTTTGACTTCGCTCTGAAGTCTGCACTCTAGGAAAACGTTGCCCAAATTCTACACCTGGAACAAAATTTTCAAATATATGGCAGAACTTGCTGTAGCAGATTTCTCTGCTCTTTTAGATTTTCCATAGAATGCCAATCTCGACAGAACATTGGACGTACAGTCTGGTAAAGTAGCAGTTAACAGTAGACAGTTCGTGTGTGTGTGTCGTCGGGCTCAGCGGGTACTCATGGGAGGTGTAGAAGTTGGGGGTTTCCTGGAGCAGATGTATTAGATGAGAACGTCAAGTCTGAATTCTGATGTTTATCAACACTTTTCTTTCAAGGCCAAACGACCAAACAACATGTGGGTTTCACTAAGAATATATGTAGGAACATTTAGAGCATAAGTTTGATGGATCGCTCTAAGTGCTTCATTGTGATCTGTCCGACTGCCAAGTTACAGCATAGCGATGTGGTAGAGCTAGACTGTAAAGTGTAGTTAGGCTGTTAGGATCTGGCTTCCCACCTATTTGGCAACACTGAAGTGTAAGGTTTGAAGCCTTTGGGGAAAAAGATTCATCACTAGTGATTCATATTAGGTAGGGATATTGCATATGAGTGTTGGTATTAACTTGTCACTAGTGATTCATATTAGGTAGGGATATTGCATATGAGTGTTGGTATTAACTTGTCACTAGTGATTCATATTAGGTAGGGATATTGCATATGAGTGTTGGTATTAACTTGTCACTAGTGATTCATATTAGGTAGGGATATTGCATATGAGTGTTGGTATTAACTTGTCACTAGTGATTCATATTAGGAAGGGATATTGCATATGAGTGTTTGTATTAACTTGTCACTAGTGATTCATATTAGGTAGGGATATTGCATATGGGTGTTGGTATTAACTTGTCAGTAGTGATTCATATTAGGTAGGGATATTGCACATGAGTGTTCATATTAACTTGTCACTAGTGATTCATATTAGGTAGGGATATTGCATATGAGTGTTGGTATTAACTTGTCACCAGTGATTCATATTAGGTAGGGATATTGCATATGAGTGTTGGTATTAACTTGTCACTAGTGATTCATATTAGGTAGGGATATTGCATATGAGTGTTGGTATTAACTTGTCACTAGTGATTCATATTAGGAAGGGATATTGCATATGAGTGTTTGTATTAACTTGTCACTAGTGATTCATATTAGGTAGGGATATTGCATATGGGTGTTGGTATTAACTTGTCAGTAGTGATTCATATTAGGTAGGGATATTGCACATGAGTGTTCATATTAACTTGTCACTAGTGATTCATATTAGGTAGGGATATTGCATATGAGTGTTGGTATTAACTTGTCACCAGTGATTCATATTAGGTAGGGATATTGCATATGAGTGTTGGTATTAACTTGTCACTAGTGATTCATATTAGGAAGGGATATTGCATATGAGTGTTTGTATTAACTTGTACATTGTCATTGTGGCTACCAGCTTGCAGATGGAATGGTATTTAAAAACTTATTGACGATTTACAGTAAAATTTAGATACCTTTAGAATATAAATAGCGGATTAAGTTGTAGCTAAATGGTTTTATATGTACCTTTAAGTTTAAAACTGTCTTTTAATGCAGTGTTTTCAACGTTTTGGAAACATGAATCTTAGTTAAATCACAGAATTGTTCTAGCCCTAGAATTGTGCTAACTGACTTAGTGTTACAGTCGGAAGGAAGTTAAAAATGTGGGGGTATGGCAGCAGAGGAAGGCTGCACGAGTTGGACAAACTCACAGCGATTGCACGATGAGAGGCTCCTGCGTCAATGTGCTGTGTTGGCATGCTAACCACATGGGTTACAAAGACCCTAATGACAGTTTTAAGACTCTACCCAAGCACATTAATCCCTGGATGCTCCACAGCTGTAGATTGCCATGAACATATTCGTGAACAGCTGATTCACAATGGGGACACCTAGAAAGTACATAGTGTGAGAAAGGACATGGTGAAAAATTAGTTTTGGTGTGGTGGGTGCATTCTAAAATAGAGATGTACCTACTGCCTCCATTGAGATTACATCCCTAATAGACTTCGGCGGCGTACTTTTTACAACAGTGATGTCAAAAGCGAGGCTTGTGCATTACGTCACCTGATCTAAGATGACTGCTTTCGCCTTAAGTAAACATCAGCATCAGATGGCGGACGGACCGAACTGTTGAGCGGTGCGCTATTTACAGGCATATGTGGGTATTATTATCATCTCCCTCTGTGCTCAAGCTGAACCATGGCAATTTAAATACATTTACACACTTTTCACTTGATTTTGCACAACAGAATTCACAGTTATCGTGAGTTCTTCACGGTGTTCTCGATGCTGGATGACCCAAGGCATAAGCTGACATACAGGACTTTTACCATACCTAGTCGACTAGACTGCAGTGACATCTCTTTTCTCACATGCCGCATGAAGAGTGGTGACCTGCTTTGCCTCTAACTGTACAGAAACCCCACTTCTGGCCTTGGCATACGCGATAACTTCTTCGAACTCTCTTTTCATGCCGTCTTTCGTGGGCGCCGCCATGTTGAATAACTTAATATTCATTAGATAATATGTGAGTAAATAGTTCAGTTTTATTTTGGGTGTTTGTAGTTGCTTGATTTTATACCATTAACACTGATTTAGATTCAAGAAATCTAAAAATACTTATTAAATATCTGATACTCTATCAACAATTATCCCCAGATTTTGGGGGAAGTCACTGCGCTGATGGCGCCCATCTGTACACGAGCCTTGTCTAGGTACCGTAGGATCATGTAGAAAGACAGTTTAAATGTGTATCACGGTACATCAGATGTGGTCGAGGGACGGTCTAGGCCGCAGAAGCTCACTGACACTAGATTGCCGTATAGAGTTGTCAGCTGGTAGTGTAGTTATGTCTGTTGTCACAGCATTGGTAAAACAGTTGTCAAGCCATTTGAATTTTTGAATTGAAAGACTGCTTCTGCATATTTTGATTTCAATCTTCAGCCAAGTCTTCGCAGGGTACGTGCTAGCTGCCTGACCTAATTTTACCAGAGACCCTTGTATCCATCCAACAGGCCATACTGCTATACGTGTACTGTGTGCTTATAATAAAGATATGGCCCGCAACAAAGTATCAACGATTTTAGGAATAAAGCATTTCTCCACTAGTTTTACACTAATCTGCACTTCCTGGTGTCATGTACTTGAGTTTTGCAAAAATCATCATCAGAAAACATCAACATGATTTATCTGCGCACATCACCTTTGATTTCTAACTGTTCTCTCCTATAGTATCACCTACATGTTTTGTGATTGAGTGACACAGAAGTCATCAAATCCCTTACATGTACAGATAAGCTCTTTATGCCTTTGTTATTTGGCTTCACTAAAGCGACAAATTTATGGCTGTTTGCGTGATATTCTGTGAGCATGTAGTTATTGTTAAGACTAAGCTGCAAGATACATGTATCTTACCTGTATGTCAACTATATATGCAGAACTAAAAAACGCAGCCATATTGTGTAAAACATATTTCAGCATAATGTTCCAGTGAGGCAGCATGATGTTCTAGTGAGGCAACAGGATATTCTGGTGAGGCAGCATGGTGTTCAAGTGAGGCAGTGAAATTTGGTGCGAATCAATCGATTGTTCACGTGTCCGTTATGTGGAGTGTAATTGTGCACAACGATAAATTGGTTACGCTGAAAACAAGTACTGTGAACGAAGGCTGTCATTTGGTGCCATGATGTGTTCTGTATTGAAAGTGAACTCAGTGCAATTATTTGCACTAAATGCTGTCACCAGCTTTACACTCTGCAATGACTCTTGTCATTTGTGCGTACATGCATCTAGATCGGACGTGCGGCTGATCATACACGGATCATACGTCCATGATGGGTGGCTCATGCGCGGATGTTGGCACCATTCTCATCTTACACAGATCTTGATTGGCTGGTACATGTAGCCCATGTGCTGTGAGCATGTCAACGGTGATAGCTGTTAAAACAACTTTGTGGAGGAGAGACCATGAATTAGGGGGGCTGTGGTGCTCAAGTGTTCGTAATATGTCAGTCGATGATGTCATTTCCTGAATATTTCTGACCACTGACCAAATATGCATAAAATAGATTGGTCATGAAGAAATATAAAACGTGAGTCAAATGAAAATTAAAATCCACTAAATTCAATAAACCGACACTCATTGTATCTGGTGCATGTTAATCCACTTTGTAAACAGTGTAACAAAATTAAGTTCCCCTCAAAACATTGTTTGATATCTCCCTTAATATGTACCAGATCGCAGTGAAGTTTTGCACACACCATCCCAGTAATCCGGTGGATGTGGTATATCAAGGATTCACATGCAGGTGCAGTTGTGCGCTAATACGCATGCGCAAGCTGAAAATTGATCAATTTTGAAAATTTCACAAAAGAAGTCAATCAGATTTTTCACCCCCAAACTTTGATTTCATCAGAGAATTTTTGTTACCAATCCTGAAATATTTGTGTGGGAAATTCAGGCGGATAAACATAACCTGCTTCAGGTCAGACACCATCTTCAGGAAGAGTGGTTAACCATCCTGCAACGTCGGACCGCACGCCTCATCAACACAAGGCGAGTGCGTAGTCGAAATGTGATACAATTTTGTGGCGACTACACACAATATTGTTAATTACTGAATCATCGAGTGAAAATGATCGAATTCTGTGATAAAATAAAGAATTGCCTTTGAAAAATCTGGTTGACTCCTTTTATGAAATTTTCAAAATTGACCGATTTTGTGCATGCCCATTAGCGCACATCAGCACCTGCACATTTATCCTTGATATATCACGTTCGCCGGATTACTGGGATAGTGTGTGCAGAATTTCATTGCGATCTGGTACATATCAAGGGAGATATCAAACAATGTTTTCTGGGGAACTTACTTTTGTTGCACTGTATATAATCGACTCGCCGACTCTCACTTATTGCTGTTATCGCTGCTGGTGGCTAGAGAAATTAGAGAAGGGGGATAATACCCTTAGTTAAGAGTTTCTCTATAAAGTAATGAAGGCATTCTCTTAACTTGATTTTTGATTGGTGTTTGTTTGATTGATACACTTCTCATGGTGTTGATCAATAGACACTGAGCAATTCTTATGACTGGTACGCTTCTCATGGTGTTGATCATTAGACACTGAGCAATTCTTTTGACTGGTACACTTCTCGTGTTAATCATTGGACACTGAGCAATTCATATTATCAGTATGCAGGGAAGGGATGTGGAAGTGTCATGAAGGTACACGTAAATGTTAAGTTTGGTGGCAATTTCAAAATTGTATGAATCCAATTTCAAACCAATTTGGAGATATCTGTCCAGAACGTGAAGTTAGTTAGTACAAGTACCATTTGAGAAACAAATGAATTCAAATGCACACCTGCTTTTTCACAGTCTGTTTCTCAGTAAATGTTAAAGTGTATTTTGCTAGCTCAGAAATATGATGCTTAAGCTTTAGGAGGCTGCTGTCTGATATGCTTTCCATTAGGCATTGTATTTATGATGTAATGAGATAAGACTTGTCCACTGCATCATGTGCATCACAAAACCATTGCTCCTATGCTTGATGACGCCATATAATTTTTTCCAACAATGAATTTTTAAAGAATGGCCGACTGTGCTTGTGGCACAAAACCATTGCTCCTATGTTTGATGACGCCATATAATTTTTCCCAACAATGAATTTTTAAAGAATGGCCGACTGTGCTTGTGGCACAAAACCATTGCTCCTATGTTTGATGACGCCATATAATTTTTCCCAACAACGAATTTTTAAAGAATGGCCGACTGTGCTTGTGGCACAAAACCATTGCTCCTATATTTGATGACGCCATATAATTTTTTCCAACAATGAATTTTTAAAGAATGGCCGACTGTGCTTGTGGCACAAAACCATTGCTCCTATGTTTGATGACGCCATATAATTTTTCCCAACAACGAATTTTTAAAGAATGGCCGACTGTGCTTGTGGCACAAAACCATTGCTCCTATGTTTGATGATGCCATATAATTTTTTCCAACAATGAATTTTTAAAGAATGGCCGACTGTGCTTGTGGCACAAAACCATTGCTCCTATGTTTGATGACGCCATATAATTTTTTCCAACAATGAATTTTTAAAGAATGGCCGACTGTGCTTGTGGCACAAAACCATTGCTCCTATGTTTGATGACGCCATATAATTTTTCCCAACAACGAATTTTTAAAGAATGGCCGACTGTCCTTGTGGCACAAAACCATTGCTCCTATGTTTGATGACGCCATATAATTTTTTCCAACAATGAATTTTTAAAGAATGGCCGACTGTGCTTGTGGCACAAAACCATTGCTCCTATGTTTGATGACGCCATATAATTTTTCCCAACAACAAATTTTTAAAGAATGGCCGACTGTGCTTGTGGCACAAAACCATTGCTCCTATGTTTGATGACGCCATATAATTTTTTCCAACAATGAATTTTTAAAGAATGGCCGACTGTGCTTGTGGCACAAAACCATTGCTCCTATGTTTGATGACGCCATATAATTTTTCCCAACAACGAATTTTTAAAGAATGGCCGACTGTGCTTGTGGCACAAAACCATTGCTCCTATGTTTGATGACGCCATATAATTTTTTCCAACAACGAATTTTTAAAGAATGGCCGACTGTGCTTGTGGCACAAAACCATTGCTCCTATGTTTGATGACGCCATATAATTTTTCCCAACAACAAATTTTTAAAGAATGGCCGACTGTGCTTGTGGCACAAAACCATTGCTCCTATGTTTGATGACGCCATATAATTTTTTCCAACAACGAATTTTTAAAGAATGGCCGGCTGTGCTTGTGGCACAAAACCATTGCTCCTATGTTTGATGACGCCATATAATTTTTCCCAACAACGAATTTTTAAAGAATGGCCGACTGTCCTTGTGACACAAAACCATTGCTCCTTTGTTTGATGACGCCATATAATTTTTCCAAACAACGAATTTTTAAAGAATGGCTGACTGTGCTTGTGGCACAAAATCATTGCTCCTATGTTTGATGACGCCATATAATTTTTCCCAACAACGAATTTTTAAAGAATGGCCGACTGTGCTTGTGGCACAAAACCATTGCTCCTATGTTTGATGACGCCATATAATTTTTCCCAACAACGAATTTTTAAAGAATGGCCGACTGTCCTTGTGGCACAAAACCATTGCTCCTATGTTTGATGACACCATATAATTTTTTCCAACAACGGATTTTTAAAGAATAGCCGACTGTGCTTGTGGCACAAAACCATTGCTCCTATGTTTGATGATGCCATATAATTTTTCCCAACAACAAATTTTTCAAGAATGGCTGACTGTCCTTGTGGCACAAAACCATTGCTCCTATGTTTGATGGCGCCATATAATTTTTCCAACAACGAATTTTTAAAGAATGGCCGACTGTGCTTGTGGCACAAAACCATTGCTCCTATGTTTGATGATGCCATATAATTTTTTCCAACAACAAATTTTTAAAGAATGGCCGACTGTGCTTGTGGCACAAAACCATTGCTCCTATGTTTGATGACACCATATAATTTTTCCCAACAACGAATTTTTAAAGAATGGCCGACTGTGCTTGTGGCACAAAACCATTGCTCCTATGTTTGATGACACCATATAATTTTTCCCAACAACAAATTTTTAAAGAATGGCCGACTGTGCTTGTGGCACAAAACCATTGCTCCTATGTTTGATGACGCCATATAATTTTTTCCAACAACGAATTTTTAAAGAATGGCCGACTGTGCTTGTGGCACAAAACCATTGCTCCTATGTTTGATGACGCCATATAATTTTTCCCAACAACGAATTTTTAAAGAATGGCCGACTGTCCTTGTGACACAAAACCATTGCTCCTATGTTTGATGACGCCATATAATTTTTCCAAACAACGAATTTTTAAAGAATGGCTGACTGTGCTTGTGGCACAAAATCATTGCTCCTATGTTTGATGACGCCATATAATTTTTCCCAACAACAAATTTTTAAAGAATGGCCGACTGTGCTTGTGGCACAAAACCATTGCTCCTATGTTTGATGACGCCATATAATTTTTCCCAACAACGAATTTTTAAAGAATGGCCGACTGTGCTTGTGGCACAAAACCATTGCTCCTATGTTTGATGACACCATATAATTTTTTCCAACAACGGATTTTTAAAGAATAGCCGACTGTGCTTGTGGCACAAAACCATTGCTCCTATGTTTGATGACGCCATATAATTTTTCCCAACAACAAATTTTTAAAGAATGGCTGACTGTCCTTGTGGCACAAAACCATTGCTCCTATGTTTGATGGCGCCATATAATTTTTCCAACAACGAATTTTTAAAGAATGGCCGACTGTGCTTGTGGCACAAAACCATTGCTCCTATGTTTGATGATGCCATATAATTTTTTCCAACAACAAATTTTTAAAGAATGGCCGACTGTGCTTGTGGCACAAAACCATTGCTCCTATGTTTGATGAAGTTATATGATTTTACCAGCCTTTCTAGAGTTATCTAGGGTTATTATTGGCATAAACTATAAATTTTCAATTCCAAAACTGTACATATGTAAATTTGACTGTTTGCCTTGAAGAGAGTTTATACCACTGATACAGTTCTCGTTCACACTGGATAACACACCTGATGTACATATGTACTTAGTGATACATGTTATTGTCTTGGTCAGCCAATTTAATGCCACAAAAAAGTAGTTCTGAGACTGGTTTATACCTAAAGCTGCCAATTGTACCCTCTTGCCAAGCAAATATAACACAAAACAGTACTTGTAGTAGTTACCAGGGTCAAGGGTTTATACTTCCAGAATTTAGCTAATTTGCCATGTGTGCTTATACGTGTATGTCCATAACAATACTGATATGGTCCGCTAGCTAGCCTAACAGTCTGGGTGCCAACACAAGAGAAATGGCTTGTAACCAATTACTTGTTTATATATACAGAATGCTACAAGAACCTACGCGCAGGTATTTTACAGGTGAACACATGTATTAACACTGCCAAATAAAAGTAATAGTTAAATGTTATTGGTTTTATCACTTGATTTGCACATGCCTTTCTGTTGTCAAGCTGTCAGAAGTTATTGGGATTTAAACAATTTTTGGAGCAATGTGTATTAAAAACCTTCTTCTTGGGGAGGGACTACTTAGACTGGCTTTGTGGTATAGTATACATGCTGGTAAATGAATCTTTAGGTGTCTTCAGACAGTATTTGTTTAGAGCAGTGGGCCTTTTATAATCTGGACAATTGGGAGGTTAAGGGCATTGTCAGCAACAGTCTACGTGGTGTCTGGTCTAGTCACGCTTGTAAGCCAAGAGCACCTCTTTATCTTCTCCCTCAATTATTTAAAGTCATATTTGTCCATATTAGCATATGGCTGTGTATTTATTATACAGGTGTAAGGCTGTGTTGGTTGTATTTACAGGCTGTGTCCATGGCTGAGCTCCAACCCACGGGGCCTTGGTTACAGTTAATGTGCACACAGCCAGGCACCTGACATGGTGAGTAGAAGTTGTCTTTGAATTTGCTGGACCCTATGTAATATTTCTCTGTGACCTTCAAACTCTGATTACATGTACTTAATTATAAAACTGAAGAAGAAGTGCATGTTTTAATATCAATGATTTCATATCTTACAAAGTATTTCCAGTTAATTTTATAATGTGTTCCTTCAATCTTGTCCACAGTCACTTTGACTACATTTGATTATTAATTTTGAGTTCATTTTAACATAATAAATACTGAAAATTAATGCCACTTAAGTGTACATGTGTACTTTATTATTAATATATTATTTGTGAATTATTCTACATGCCCTTGGCACATAGGTCACACTCTTCTTGGCCATGTTGGGATCGCCTTAAGTACATGTAAATGAATGTAAGTTTTTCCTAAATAAAATTTAGATTTAGAGCCACATAAATCAGATATTCCTATTTTGTTGATATGTGTGTAGGTGGGGTGGTTGGTTGAAGGTCAAGAGGGTTTATTTGTCATCCTCATGGTAGTTTCTGTGGTGACCCTAGCTGGTTGAGTGGTTTAAGAGTGCTTCATTTCAAACATTGGCCCTAGACACCAGGGAAGAATGCAGATCTCGTTATTAAAATGGGCTGTAAGTGTAAGTGTTGTTGGTATACTGCTATGTGGTCACATAGTTTATGGGCCTACAACCTTTCCGGGGAGCGGGGGAATGGGTTGGGATATGGGGTCAGTTAGCGAGCTAATGTTATTTTTGAGATGGATTCTAGCTACACATTAGCAAATGTACTGCCATATCAATTTGAACCCATAGAGGATGATGTTGATTTATATCTTGGACATCTCCAGACTTCAGGTGCCAATTTTTTCAGAATTTTATCTTTATCCAGGCATTTCCAAGCGCACTGGCTATACAGACTGGTAAGCTATAGCTATAGAGGGATTCTAAAGTCATACCTAAATGTGATGACAACTACCGGTACATGTTATTGTCGCCATTCATAATAGCCCTTGCCTAAAGGGCATATGATTGTGTATAATATACTGTGTGCAGAGCAGCAAACCATTTTATGTAGAAATTTGATATGCTTGTTGTCACTCTTGTAGTAATTTTTAACATTGAACTAAATTGCAAAGCTCTGACAGCTTGTAAAGGTTGGACTTGTATGACATAATTTGGCAGAGACGATGGAAAAAATGCACAAAATCCAGATGCTTTTCATGGTTCTCATTGCAGTATAGGTCTTGGGCCTATCTCTGTATCAGATATGAGGATCAAACATTTAATATGAAGGATTCTGCTGTGTGATTACAGCATGCAAATATACTTGATATTCTAATCTGACCTTGTGAAAATGAAAAGCTGTCAGGAAGGAAATGATATTGTAATACGTTGTGGATGTACTTTATTATATTATCCTACTTTGGTTGTTATTCACTTTCATATTTGCTTTGTTCTTACTTTGTTAGTTTGTGCTGTGTATAAAGTGTAGATCGGTTAACAGTTGAGTCCAGTTTAATTTTGGCTGACAGGTTTAAAAGTAAGTTTATGTTGACAATGCAATCTGGCATGATTCCTAACTAGACATTTATGATTTGAATTATTTACAACATTCTTTGTGGGTTTACCGGTGTCCTATCTTTTCTCCCGACATCAGGTATTCAAAGTACTCTCCCAGTAGTTTTTTCTTCCCTGCAACTTTATACCTCTGCTGATTGTGTCTGTCCCTTGGGTGAGTATTGACCCCCAGAGGGGTAAGACCACATATGTCATCGCCTGTCTAGGTAATGTTTGCTTGTATATCAGATTAATGGCTTGGTTTCTGCTGAAGACAACATTTTCTGTAACATGCCAGGTTATATGAGGCATGGCATAAGTGGGGCTTATCATGTTTAGTCCACCTGAGAACACAGGTATGTTGATATACTGCCGAGACCCAATCTTGGAGTAGTTTGGTGTCAGCCTCTGGTTTTGTTCATGTTGCTGGGAGCGTAGGTTATGTCGGGTGTGTTATTGAACCTCACTCAGTCACTCAGCTGTCAAAAATGTAGGAACAAGGGTCCTTTAGAAATGGCTTCTGTGTGCATCCAGTTTTATCTACTTTAATAGATCTGTTGTTGTGCATGCTAACAAGTTTATTTAGTGTATCAAACTTTATTGTAGCTGTTAATATCAGCTGTAATATTAAGATGTTTGTCTGAATGGGTGTTGGTAATATTTATTGTATCTTGCATTAAGGTGCAATAAGGTGGTTTATGATCTCACAGTTTTTAATAAGATGTATCTCTGGTTGAGGTGTTGGTAACCTTTACCGTAGTTTGTGAGTGTGCATTCCATGGCCCCACAATTTGTTATAAGATAGTTGTCTGGTTGAGGTGTTGGTAAGCTTTGTTTTAGCTTGTGAGGTTGCAATTCATGGCTCCACATTTTGTTATGAAATGGTTATCTGGATGAGGTGTTGGTAAGCTTTGTTTTAGCTTGTGAGGTTGCAATTCATGGCTCCACATTTTGTTATGAAATGGTTATCTGGATGAGGTGTTGGTAAGCTTTGTTTTAGCTTGTGAGGTTGCAATTCATGGCTCCACATTTTGTTATGAAATGGTTATCTGGATGAGGTGTTGGTAAGCTTTGTTTTAGCTTGTGAGGTTGCAATTCATGGCTCCACATTTTGTTATGAAATGGTTATCTGGATGAGGTCTTGGTAACATTTATTGTAGCTTGTCAGTGTGCATTTCATGGTTCCACAGTTTGTTATGAGATGGCTGTCTTAAATGAGGGTTCGATCCCAGCCCTGGACAGAGACTTTTTCCACATTCCTCTGCCTGCTTCCTTGAGTTTTGGGTCTTGGTGTCATTACACATTTTATAGAGCTCTTGCGCATGAAGTTGCTTTAAAGTATTTGCTTTCCAATAACATGGCCAAACACATTGATCTATGTGTTTATTTGAGAGAGACTGGATACTCTCTCTAGCAGTTACTAGTTATTAGTTATTTGAATAACCAATAACTAAGCCTGCACTGGGTTAGTTATTCAAAATCATTTATTTTACTAATAACTAACACAGCAGTGAGTTAGGTAATCAAATAACAAATAACAAACTTGCTGCTCTTTAGTTATTCCAGATCAGTTATTTGAATGACTAATAACTAACAAGCAGCGGGTTAGTTATTGGAATAACCAATATCTAACCCAGCAGCAGTGTAGTTATTCAGAATCAGTTATTCTAATAACTAATGACTAACACAGCAGCGGGTTAGTTATTTAAATGATTAATAACTAATCAGTAGTGGGTTAGTTATTTGAAATTAGTTATTTTAATAACTAGCACAGCAACGAGTTATTTATTCGAACTAGCAGTGGGTTAGTTATTTGAATAACTACTAACTAACCAGCAGCGCTGTAATAAATCGAATAACCAATAACTAACGAGCAGCGGGCTAGTTTTTGAAATCACTTATTTGAATAACTAAAAGCAAACACAGCAGCGTTTAAGTTATTCAAAATCATTTTTTCGAATAATTGATGACTTACACAGGAGAGGGTTAACTGATCTGATAACTGATTTTGAATAACTAATCCGCTTCTGGTTAGTTATTAATATTCAAATAACTGATTTGGAATAACTAAAGAGCAGCAAATTTGTGATGCTGCTGTGTTAGTTATTAGTTATTCAAATAACTGATTTTGAATAATTAACCGGGTGCTGGTTAGTTATTAGTTATTCAAATAGCAAACCTGGAGCTGGCTTAGTTATTGGTTATTCAAATAACTAACCAGCTGCTGGTTAGTTATTAGTTATTCAAATAACTAACTAGCTGCTGAGTTAGTTACTAGTTATTCAAATAACTAATAACTAGCCGGCTGCTAACTTCAGTGTGCTTTTATTTGATTAGTAGTTTACACCTTTTTCAAGAATATTGCACTTAGACGATGGCAACCAGCATTATGGTGGGAGGAAACCAGGCAGACCCCAGGGGAAACACACTAATATCTGCAGGTTGCCCCAACACATTGACTGTATTTGCTACACATACAAGTATGGGGAAGTGTTGGTTATTAATTGACAGGTCATTGTTTTTTGTACACACCCAAGCTATATCATTGCCCAGATAAGGAAATATGATAAAAGTCAGAAGAAAAGGATGGGAATTTTTAAGCAACTGTTCTGTTTTCTATTGCATCAAACAGACTTCAAAACTTTCTTGTCAACCAACTAAATCTTGAATGGTCAAATAAGTCAAATTCTAAAGTGTATATTTGTTATAGTGCTTCTATCTGGTTAGGACGCAGTTATATTCAACCCAGATTAAAATAATGTTTGTTTTCTTATTTATTTATTTAATTATTTATTGTTGGTGGGTGGAAACCGGACAGAACCTTGTGGAAAACTGACCATCTGTAAGGCGATCTTGCCATGTACAACTGAAGAGGAAGATACAAGTAATAAAACTTCCCTATGTTTTCTATAAAACAATGCAGAGGCCAGGGCCAACAGAGGTTGATGTTAACAAAATAGTGTATCTGACGATCAAGAATCACAAAATTTCCTTGGTTCCTTTTCAGATTTGTCATGGATAAGTGTGGAGGTGAGCAGGAGTACACGTCTCTGGTCTGTTGGGGTAGTGGAGAGTTTGGTCAGCATTCCCACGGACACGGAGAAGATGTGGGGTTTGGGGCAGGCACTGTCCAGCAGTTCCTCTCAGCTGATTGGTCAGATCAAGTCAGGCTAACAGCCTGTGGAGCCAGTCATACCGTCGCTGTTACAAGTGAGATGACTTTTTTTGCAATCTTTAAAGAAATGGCAACAAAAGTATCAAACAAGTATCCCACCCAAAGTTTAAAGCTGTTCTTTTTATATTTTTTTGTAATTTTGATGTTGTGTAACCATTTTTACCATTAAAGTAAACACAATTACTTACCTAGAGAAAGTCCATAGTGCTACCATGTTATCAGTACTGACCAATCAAGGGTTTTTTTTTTTTTCTAAATTGGGACGACACCCGTTTCCTTGGCGACATAACACAAACATTGTTTCACCTTTCCCCATTTACCATTTCTACTGAATGACCTTAGGGTATGAGTGATGTGACATTGTGTGTTCTGGTTTTTCTAAAATGGTGTATCACAAGGCCTAATAAGAATTCTATGTTTGGAAATAGAGTCGTAACAGAAAGTGTGGCAGGAAGAAATGGCTGTGGTCTTTAGACCTGTTTCCATCCCTCGTCTGAAGTATCTAAGGCTAAATTATTTATTTATTTATTTCCTTGGTGTTTTACGAAAGGCTAAATTATGTTTTGTCTTTCCTTTTAGTATGAGAAGAGACTACTGCAATAGAAGAACTGTCCCCTATCCTAGTTAAAAAATTATATAGGAGACCTTTAAGAATTAAGGCAGTGTACATTACTGCCCAGTCCTAATGGTATTTCCTACACATACATCATTGGTCATAAAAGCGTTTGTGAACTATATAATGAGCTGTGTAGATGAACTATATAGATGAACCAGAACCAATCTGGATAAAGGCCTGTAAACTGCCAAGTCATCATGGGAAAGGCCTTTTTAACCAGTATTGTCACTGGCAGTGAATACATGATTAAAGGAGAAGCAAACATGAACATTATGTCAAAATCGGATAAAAGAGCATCAAAACTTATCTGCAGGTATGGTGTGTGATATTTTTTTCAATTTTTTTGCAGGAGAGAAGAGTATTTAAAAATTTTTTGTTTGGTGGGTATATGGGATGAACTTTTGGTATTTATCATTGTTGCATAATTACATTCTAAATAAGGTTGTAATTTTTTTGGAAAGTAAATTTGTTCTTTATTTCCAAACATGCATTTAATCTGAATTATGATAATATTTACGAATACAATAAAAATATGAATATGATCACAATGCAGGTTGAACACATTTGTTAGCTGAAAAGACCAAATTTTAATGCAAATATATTTATTAAGCATGTGTTACATCCTCATTTATAACATTATTACACAAAAATGATATGTACCAAAAGGTGGTCCCATATACCCAGCATACAAAAATTATTTTCATGTGTCTTTTTCTCTTTAAAGAGAAATGGAAAAAATGACTGAAGACCACATTTACAGCTAACTTTTCGCACTCTTCCACCTGAACTTTATGTACAGGTTTTCTTCACCTGTAAGGGGAGAATACTGTTTCTCTTTGTCCCGTGAGGCTGGGGATCTGTGTTGTCTCCCTTGCATTCTCTATACCAATTGGAGATTGCAGCCCAGCACCTGTGGACTTCACCTGCCAGGGAAATGGGTAGTAGACGATGAAGTGAAGGGTAATATGGGGTATATATAACAAAGTGTAAGGAAATCATCAACAATGGGTGATATTCTAAGAGCAATGTTGGATAATTATTTGGAATTTTACATGTAGGTGTTGTATGTGAGACACCAGGACAATGTACACAGCACATCTAAATCAGGAGGGTTAACAAAGGATAGTTTAGGAATTGCCTTGCTGCCAAGTTGAGTTTTGTATTAACTTCAGTGATATTCAGGCAACACAGGTGAAAACCTCTATGTCCATACTTTTAATGCCTGTAGACAACCAGGGTGAGTAAAACGGCAAATGCCTGATTGTCTGTAATTCCGAATGTTTGTATTAATTAACACTTAGGTTATACTGACCTATATTGGTTCCTGTGGAAGGTTAAAATACACCTTTTGTGGAATTGTTATATGAGAACCATAAAGCTTTGTGTGTTAATTTTTAAAGCATGGGAAAACATATCCAAGAATCAGATGTGGTTATTTTCACAAGAGAGCTTACTTAGTATATTTCATAAAAGAATTTCCAAATGGCACTCTGACTTCTTTCCTGGGACCAAAGGATGTAATGAATTTGCTAACATGCTGACATGTAACGTAGTTCCTACTGGATATTACTACATGTACATGCAATGCTCAAACGTAAACCTTTAGGATTTCTAGAAAAATTGCCTTACAGATTTTGGTATGTTATTAGATGCATTAAATTTTTTTATTTATTTATTTATATGATTGGTGTTTATGCCGTACTCAAGAATATTTCACTGATACAACGGTGGCCAGCATTATGGGGGGAGGAAACCAGGCAGAGCCCGGAGGAAACCCACAACCATCCGCAGGTTGCTGCAAGACCTTACCACTTACAGCCATTAAACTTAAGCGAGGTAACCAAATCTCTTTGCTGTCAGGTATATGAAGGTATAGATCAACTGCAGTCATTACAAGAAAGTAAATGATCATTCCTTTGTCATATAATACAGGGGAATATAGCGTTCAGGTACAGTCTGTTCATCTGCCTATAATCATTCCTTTGTCAGATAATACAGGGGAATATAGCGTTCAGGTACAGTCTGTCCGTCTGCCTGTAATCATTCCTTTGTCAGATAATACAGGGGAATATAGCGTTCAGGTACAGTCTGTCCATCTGCCTGTAATCATTCCTTTGTCAGATAATACAGGGGAATATAGCGTTCAGGTACAGTCTGTCTATCTGCCTGTAATCATTCCTTTGTCAGATAATACAGGGGAATATAGCGTTCAGGTACAGTCTGTCCATCTGCCTGTAATCATTCCTTTGTCAGATAATACAGGGGAATATAGCGTTCAGGTACAGTCTGTCCATCTGCCTGTAATCATTCCTTTGTCAGATAATACAGGGGAATATAGCGTTCAGGTACAGTCTGTCCATCTGCCTGTAATCATTCCTTTGTCAGATAATGCAGGGGAATATAGCGTTCAGGTACAGTCTGTCCATCTGCCTGTAATCTTTCCCTTGTCATATAATGCAGGGGAATATGGCGTTCAGGTACAGTCTGTCCATCTGCCTGTAATCATTCCCTTGTCATATAATGCAGGGGAATAAAGCGTTCAGGTACAGTCTGTCTGCCTGTAATCATTCCCTTGTCATATAATGCAGGGAAATAAAGCCTTCAGGTACAGTCTGTCCATCTGCCTGTAATCATTCCCTTGTCATATAATGCAGGGGAATATGGCATTCAGGTATAGTCTGTCCGTCTGCCTGTAATCATTCCCTTGTCATATAATGCAGGGGAATATAGCGTTCAGGTACAGTCTGTCCATCTGCCTGTAATCATTCCCTTGTCATATAATGCAGGGGAATACAGCATTCAGGTACAGTCTGTCTATCTGCCTGTAATCTTTCCGTTGTCATATAATGCAGGGGAATATGGCGTTCAGGTACAGTCTGTCCATCTGCCTGTAATCATTCCCTTGTCATGTAATGCAGGGGAATAAAGCGTTCAGGTACAGTCTGTCTGCCTGTAATCTTTCCCTTGTCATATGATGCAGGGGAATAAAGCGTTCAGGTACAGTCTATCTGTCTGCCTGTAATCATTCCCTTGTCATATAATGCAAGGGAATACAGCATTCAGGTACAGTCTGTCTGCCTGTAATCATTCCCTTGTCATATAATGCAGGGGAATAAAGCGTTCAGGTACAGTCTGTCCGTCTGCCTGTAATCATTCCCTTGTCAGATAATGCAGGGGAATACAGCATTCAGGTACAGTCTGTCTATCTGCCTGTAATCTTTCCCTTGTCATATAATGCAGGGGAATATGGCGTTTAGGTACAGTCTGTCCATCTGCCTGTAATCATTCCCTTGTCAGATAATGCAGGGGAATATGGCATTCAGGTATAGTCTGTCCGTCTGCCTGTAATCATTCCCTTGTCATATAATGCAGGGGAATATAGCGTTCAGGTACAGTCTGTCCATCTGCCTGTAATCATTCCCTTGTCATATAATGCAGGGGAATACAGCATTCAGGTACAGTCTGTCTATCTGCCTGTAATCTTTCCGTTGTCATATAATGCAGGGGAATATGGCGTTCAGGTACAGTCTGTCCATCTGCCTGTAATCATTCCCTTGTCATATAATGCAGGGGAATACAGCATTCAGGTACAGTCTGTCTATCTGCCTGTAATCTTTCCGTTGTCATATAATGCAGGGGAATATGGCGTTCAGGTACAGTCTGTCCATCTGCCTGTAATCATTCCCTTGTCATGTAATGCAGGGGAATAAAGCGTTCAGGTACAGTCTGTCTGCCTGTAATCTTTCCCTTGTCATATGATGCAGGGGAATAAAGCGTTCAGGTACAGTCTATCTGTCTGCCTGTAATCATTCCCTTGTCATATAATGCAAGGGAATACAGCATTCAGGTACAGTCTGTCTGCCTGTAATCATTCCCTTGTCATATAATGCAGGGGAATAAAGCGTTCAGGTACAGTCTGTCCGTCTGCCTGTAATCATTCCCTTGTCAGATAATGCAGGGGAATACAGCATTCAGGTACAGTCTGTCTATCTGCCTGTAATCTTTCCCTTGTCATATAATGCAGGGGAATATGGCGTTTAGGTACAGTCTGTCCATCTGCCTGTAATCATTCCCTTGTCAGATAATGCAGGGGAATATGGCATTCAGGTATAGTCTGTCCGTCTGCCTGTAATCATTCCCTTGTCATATAATGCAGGGGAATATAGCGTTCAGGTACAGTCTGTCCATCTGCCTGTAATCATTCCCTTGTCATATAATGCAGGGGAATACAGCATTCAGGTACAGTCTGTCTATCTGCCTGTAATCTTTCCGTTGTCATATAATGCAGGGGAATATGGCGTTCAGGTACAGTCTGTCCATCTGCCTGTAATCATTCCCTTGTCATGTAATGCAGGGAAATAAAGCCTCAGGTACAGTCTGTCCATCTGCCTGTAATCATTCCCTTGTCATATAATGCAGGGAAATAAAGCCTCAGGTACAGTCTGTCCATCTGCCTGTAATCATTCCCTTGTCATATAGTGCAGGGGAATATGGCGTTCAGGAACAGTCTATCTGTCTGCCTGTAATCATTCCCATGTCATATAATGCAGGGGAATAAAGCATTCAGGCACAGTCTGTCCGTCTGCCTGTAATCATTCCCTTGTCATATAATGCAGGGGAATACAACATTCAGGTACAGTCTGTCTGTCTGTCTGTAATCATGCCCTTGTCATATAATACAGGGGAATATAGCATTCAGGTACAGTCTGTCTGCCTGTAATCTTTCCCTTGTCATATGATGCAGGGGAATAAAGCGTTCAGGTACAGTCTATCTGTCTGCCTGTAATCATTCCCTTGTCATATAATGCAGGGGAATATAGCATTCAGGTACAGTGTGTTCTTCTGCCTGTAATCATTCCCTTGTCAGATAGTACAGGGGAAGACATCACTCGGGTACAGTCTGTCCATCTGCCTGTAATCATTCCCTTGTCATATAATGCAAGGGAATACAGCATTCTGGTACAGTCTGTCCGTCTGCCTGTAATCATTCCCTTGTCAGATAATACAGGGGAATAAAGCGTTCAGGTACAGTCCATCTGCCTGTAATCATTCCCTTGTCATATAATGCAAGGGAATACAGCATTCTGGTACAGTCTGTCCGTCTGCCTGTAATCATTCCCTTGTCAGATAATACGGGGGAATATAGCGTTCAGGTACAGTCTGTCTGCCTGTAATCATTCCCTTGTCATATAATGCAGGGGAATATAGCATTCAGGCACATTCTGTCCCTCTGCCTGTAATCATTCCCTTGTCAGATAGTACAGGGGAATATGGCGTTTAGGTACAGTCTGTCTGCCTGCCTGTAATCATTCCCTTGTGAAAGCATCTCCTCCTACAATTTTGATTGGATTTCCATAAAACTTTGTGGGCATGACAAAGACCATGTGACCACGTGTGCATATGCGACTAGGGTAACACCACATGAGTGATTTCTTGAGTTATTGCCTTGTGAACACAGAATGGGGACTTATAGTGAGTCTGTGGACCCCCCCCCCCCCCCCCCATATGATTGTGGGCTTGACAGAGACCACGTGAAAATTGTATGCATGTGTCACTTGGGTTATGCCACATGAGTTATTTCTACAGTTGTGGCCTTGTCATGTGTAGATAGTGAGCCTGTGTAAATACATCTCCCCCTCCCTCCCGTTATTCCCCTCTGAACATAGGATGGAGACTTGTAGGTAATGTTGTAGACTCGTCTCTCAGAGATCATTGCTGTTGCCATTTTGTAAACAAATCCAGTCTGATTTGAAGCCCATAATGCAGAGCGTTTGAAGGTGATGACATCATTATGCAATCTGTCTACTGAGTATAGCACTGTTTTGTTATGGCTCTTGTTACAGTATTCATTCAGTATTCAGTGTTCAACCAGTTTATTTTTATCTGGAGACATTCTAAAACATCTGGGATGAAGAAGTACATGCAGGTGTCTTAAATAAACGTTACTTTCTCACACTAATTTGTTGGTATTCTACATTGTGTATTTTACTAAGATATATAAAATTAGGAAAAGGTGAAAAATATTTGCCCTAAAGAAGCTATACTAGAGATTTTTTGGCCAAAAATCTATATTCACTAATCAAGTCAAATCTGCTGTTTACCAAGAATAGCTAAAATTATTGCCTTCTGCAAATACCAGTCTCAGACTTGTACTATTGTCGTCATATGACTGAAAAATTGTTAAGTACAACGTTAAATCCCAATCACTAACTCACACCTGCACTACATGTATTTACAGTGTCCATAAATGATTCTTAAGATTGAAAAAGCTCTAAAAAGTGGATCGCATCATGAGTTTCATGAGCTTTATTCTGGATTTTGCATAGAAACACATGTGTGGGCAAGGCTCAATGTGGAAAGCAATCAAAGGCTCATTGTGGACAGCAGTTATTTGGGGTATCCTGAAATAATATAGACAAAGAATCAATTAACTTTGCGCTGATCAGTTTCTTGCCAAAATCTTCAGTATAGCCTGTTTAAATGAAATGTGCTAATCTGTTGAAAATATTTTCTGATTATTCTTTCTCATCCTGTTTATCTTCCAGATTCCAATGATTTGTACGTCTGGGGAAATGGTAACAGCGGGCAGTAAGTAGTGTGTGCAAAACTTCCTTTCTAATATGTTGATGCATTCACCCCTTTTCTTGTGTCACAGCCCTAAATTCTGGAAAAACCATAACAGATTATTTCCTAAATGTCTGTGGTACGTACATGCACAGGTGACAAATGAAATACCTGAAAGGCTATAAACACACCATCTGCCAATCATTTTGTTTTTGTTATGGTATATGCTCAGTGACGTAGCCATGTGACATGTACCACAGGGGGTCAGTAAGTACACATGTGCATGGGTTTATGGGGTAGGCTCGAGAAGATAACTGTCGACAGTGCTGAAAATATATGGGGTATCACCAGTACCCCACACACATATGGCTTAGAGGCAGGCAAAGCAGTGCTTCCATGACGGTAACTGGAACATCTGCTGTCCCAGGTTGTAGAAATAAATGGTGCCTGATTGTTTAAATTTGATAACGTGATGGCGATTTCATTTTTTCAATGTGAATGATTCTGATAACTTCGAACTGCAATGTCTTGGTTATGCAACATCACAAAAATAAATATGTGTTTTGAACTTAATGTGGGATTTTTCATCAATTCACATAATATTCAGTATACCTTTGGTCTGGTGTTGTCTTTTCCTTTAAAACCCCACAGCAACATTTCTTTGGAGTGTAAATGATGTGTTTCCTGTTGTTATTGAATAGAAAACAGTGTAGCAGCAGACATTGATCTTCCTGAAGATGCCACATAGCATATACATTCGGGTAAAGGTGATTGTTATCAGATATCAGTATCTTGTGAATTACTCAATATTTTTTGAAAGGTAAGGATCAGTGTACACCTTTTTGTGATTTTTGCTAAGCATTAGCCTTGGTGATTTTATTATTCAGGAAAATTGTCATATTCCCTTGAGCAAATTCATTTGAAAGTAGCTGTTAACTAATTACTTATACTTATGTTCTAATACAGGAGTTTCAGAATCGAAAAATTCTGCTTTGTCATAGGAAACACAAAGTCCAATGTAGTATTTTCCAGCCAAGGTATTTTAATGTGGGATAAATGATAATATGTGTACATTCATGTAACTGGAGTAATGAAATGTCTTCCTCTAAAACAGAATAACTATGAGGTCTGTGTTGCTGACTGTTCTGAAATCCTGAAGATTAAATAAAGATTTTTGATAAAAACATTGGCAGTTTGGAGGAAGACATTGATAGTCAGCTTGAAGAGGGAGGGATAAGGAAAAGCTCAGCATATGACAGGGGTAGGGGTGTGGGTGATACTGGGATGAGGAGAATCTGTAACCTTCCTGATCGGAATCAGGTGGACGTGCTGTTATCATGGCAAATGCTCACATGAAATATCAAATGTAATTTATTTCCAATTAATCATCCGTCAGTCAGAGTGACCAGTCATGGTGTCAAGCGACACGATGCTCTCATTAAAAATTCATGTTTGGCGTTTTGGGGCAGGCTGCTGGCTTTCACACAAAGAACAAATTTGTGGTATCAAATTTCGCCCTGTCTCATCTCTCCCTTTTTTGTTAACAGATTATCATTTTACAGCCCATGTATTGTATTGCAGAATGGCACGGGCCTGCATGAAATGTTTTAGGTAGATTGTCATGATGTTGGTATTGTACATCGAGGACATTTTTGGAGCGTCTCTTTGAACTGCAGAATGGCACAGGTCTGCATGAAATGTTTTAGGTAGATTGTCATGATGTTGGTATTGTACCTTGAGGACATTTTTGGAGCGTCTCTTTGAACAACAGAATGACACAGGTCTGCTGTATATTTTAGGTAGATTATCATGATATTGATATTGTACATCACGAACAAGTTTGGAGCGTCTCTATGAACAACAGAATGGCACAGTTCTACTGTATATTTTAGGTAGATTATCATGATATTGACATTGTACATTATGAACAAATTAGGAGCGTCTCTTTGAACAACAGAATGGCACAGGTCTGTGTGACATATTTTAGGTAGATTATCATGATGTTGATATTGTACATCACAAACAAGTTAAGAGCGTCTCTTTGAACAACAGAATGGCACAGGTCTGCGTGACATATTTTAGGTAGATTATCATGATATTGATATTGTACATCACGAACAAGTTAGGATTGTCTCTTTGAACAACAGAATGGCACAGGTCTGTGTGACATATTTTAGGTAGATTATCATGATGTTGATATTGTACATCATGAACAAATTAGGAGCGTCTCTTTGAACAACAGAATGGCACAGGTCTGTGTGACATATTTTAGGTAGATTATCATGATGTTGATATTGTACATCACGAACAAGTTAGGATTGTCTTTTTGAACAACAGAATGGCACAGGTCTGTGTGACATATTTTAGGTAGATTATCATGATATTGATATTGTACATCATGAACAAGTTAGGAGCGTCTCTTTGAACAACAGAATGGCACAGGTCTGCATGACATATTTTAGGTAGATTACCATGATGTTGATATTGTACATCACGAACAAGTTTGGAGCGTCTCTTTGAACAACAGAATGGCACAGGTCTGTGTGAAGTATTTTAGGCAGATTATCATGATATTGATATTGTACATCACAAACAAGTTAGGAGCGTCTCTTTGAACAACAGAATGGCACAGGTCTGTGTGACATATTTTAGGTAGATTATCATGATATTGATATTGTACATCATGAACAAGTTAGGATTGTCTCTTTGAACAACAGAATGGCACAGGTCTGCGTGACATATTTTAGGTAGATTATCATGATGTTGATATTGTACATCACGAACAAGTTTGGAGCGTCTCTTTGAACAACAGAATGGCACAGGTCTGTGTGAAGTATTTTAGGTAGATTATCATGATATTGATATTGTACATCATGAACAAGTTTGGAGCGTCTCTTTGAACAACAGAATGGCAGAGGTCTGTGTGAAGTATTTTAGGTAGATTATCATGATGTTGATATTGTACATCATGAATAAGTTAGGAGCGTCTCTTTGAACAACAGAATGGCACAGGTCTGCGTGACATATTTTAGGTAGATTATCATGATGTTGATATTGTACATCACGAACAAGTTAAGAGCGTCTCTTTGAACAACAGGTTGTGGGTACAAACATTTGCACGATTCGGCATTTTTGAAGGCAGCCTTGGTGAGTGATGGTGCACTAAACAGTAGTACCGGCCCGGATAGCACAGTTGGTAGAGCGTCCGCTTCGGGACCGGTAGATCCAGGATCAATCCTTGATCGAGTCACACCTAAGACTTTAAAAGAGGAAGTTGTAACTTCCTCGTTTGGCATTCAGCATGAAGGGGATAGTGCAACGACTGGTTGACCTGTATCAGTATAATGGCTCGGGCGGGGTGGCTTACTTGCCTTCGGTAAGTCGTCTCAGTGAAGCAGCACTAAATAAAAGAGCGGTGGAAATCCGTCCTGCAACAAGGAGGCACATTACACGTGCATGCACCCTAAGGATTCCTTCGAAGTCATATGACTGAAAAATTGTTGAGTACGACATTAAACCCCAAGCACTCACTCACTAAACAGTATAAATAAGAATACTTTTTAGTGGCCATGCTCTGCTTGTTGAGCCCTGAGTTTTTCAATGTCTGGAGCTAATATTGTATAGCCGTCTATAGGCTCTGTATTCTCTTTGCTCTGTGTGTCTACTGCCATATGTCAACTCTCAATGTTGTGTATCTGTTGTGCATAACCAAATCAGTGACATAAGGGGGATTTCCTGGAATTCTGCCCTCGCAGTGGCTAACGGACCACAGAATCTAATTATAGGGTCACCAGCAAGCCTGTTGCTTGGACTTTAAAAATAGTTCACTTTAAAAAATGCTGTTGGTTTTCTAGAAAACTGCAAATAGCAGCTGTTATAAATTTGACATCTGAATTGCCGCATGTTATCTTTAAGAATTTAGAGAAGAAGTTTGTTATTCTAGGTCACTTGATTTGGCGGCCATGCTGTAAATCTTCAACCTTTTCAACCACTGAAGCACTTTTTTCAGTGGAATTTATGCATGCAATTGTTTTGAAAATGATGCTAAAAATGCTCGTTTCATTAAAGATACAAGCCTTGTAAAACTGTGTAAATTATTACTCAACACCCTAGTTCTCTCAGAATGTTTAAAACTATTGGTCACAGAGGCAGTGTAAAAGGTTGAAGAATTAGGGTAGTAGACTTTGAGCAAAAACTTTAAAATATCTTCCTCTTAAGAATCAGTGGACGTGTCCTTCAGAAATTTCATGTGCAAGTAGAGCAATACCATTTACATAAAGCATGAGGTTTAATAAGGTAATATTGTTACCTGTAGTAACTTGATACCTTTTGATATTACACCATGTAACCATACGTTTTAAGCAATGGTGTTGTGTTAACTATATGAACCATTAAATTTCATGTTCTGTTTATAGTGATATTCCATTTGACAATTGGGATTTTGAAGTTTGTAATTTGATGGAGACAGACAACCTTTTTTTGCAACAACCTGTCCACATTTTATTTGGAATAGTCCACTTATATTGTAACCAGTTTGACACAGGTTATTGTGTAGTAAACAACGCGGCATAAATTGCAGATTTTAGGATAAATGCTTTCTTGGTGAAAAATTTCACTGATTTGTCAGAATGTCTCTTGTGGAAGTATTAAAGTTACCCTGACTATATTCACAACCAACACAGCATGTAATATTGGATGCATGTGAACATACACCAGTAGTGAGATTGGTGCTTGAAATTTGGCTATAAAGGAAATTTGCATCTCATTAGAGTATGTTTCTGTATGCATCTAATTTTACACGAAAAAGCAATCTTTTCATATTCAAACACTTCAGAATTTCATCAGACATTTGTTTTGGGGAGGGGAGCAAATCTACCTATTGAGGTGTATTAAGTGAAGTGCATTGTGTGAGGCTTTATGCTACTTATAGCCTTAAGTTAATCATTTTGCCTGATTCGCGGACTTTCGTTGATCTAGGAAAAATGTGATCAGATTTGATGGAAGGTATGATGGGAAATCTTGTTTCATCACCAAAAGTATTATGTTCTTACTGCTAAAAATGCTCTTTTGGTGGCAGATTTTTGGGTCAATTACAGCTCACAGGTTTTGTTCAACCTTTTCACATTCTTGCCGTTAAGGTGTTTATTCAAGCGTTTGATGAGAACATTATTCTGCATAGACTAATAAAATTATACTTTTTGTGAAATCCTGAAATTGGTCAATCCAACCAATGCAGTTTTGGCTCTGAAACCAAATTAAAAAGTTGCATAAATCTGTTGCTTTTTCGTGTGTGAACAGGTTGAGGAATTAGAGTATAACTACTGGGTAAGAAACGCTGGATGGTACAGGATATTAATTGTAAGAAGTGCCAAAAAAAGAAGAAAAAAAAAACTTGAAATCTGTCTGTACTATTATTTCACTTGGGTTATAAGAAAATAAAGAAAATGTGCAGAGATGTAACAACAATTTTGGTGAAATTTGGAGTGTTGTAATGAAGGAGAGGTGTATTTGATATCAGTTTAACACCAGCAACTTTGGTGAAATTTGGAGTGTTGTAATGAAGGAGAGGTGTATTTGACATCAGTTTGACACCAGCAACTTTGGTGAAATTTGGAGTGTTGTAATGAAGGAGAGGTGTATTTGACATCAGTTTGACACCAGCAACTTTGGTGAAATTTGGAGTGTTGTAATGAAGGAGAGGTGTATTTGATATCAGTTTGACACCAGCAACTTTGGTGAAATTTGGAGTGTTGTAATGAAGGAGAGGTGTATTTGACATCAGTTTGACATGTTATTGTCCACACAGGTTTTTTCTTAATTAGCCTCTTTTCTTGATTAACCTCTTTTCTTGACTGAAATGAATTTTGTTGCAAGATGCAACGGGTTGTAAAATTATATTTTACCATCAGTATTAATTTTGAACAATTCTGCCAAAAATTTTGCTTATTAAAGGATACATGAAAAAAAATATATAAAACAAAGATTATATTTCTATGCCAAATGAAGAAAAAAATTATGCCCCAGAATTTTTGTTTAAAAAATTTTGGGGGTATTTTTATACCTGTTAATTACCCCTCAATATTATGCATATTTTCCATCAATGGTTGGAGTTTTTCAGAAATTATGTCATCGTTAATCTTGCTCGGATCTCGGCGAACATGCCTGAGCCCCGAGCCAGGTGAACTGTGTTGCTACCGTGTGGGCAAGATGACATGTACACAGATACTGCAGGGCTTCTTCGTGCCCCTACCCTCGCCCTCATTCGGTGTGTTCCCCACACTCCCGCCCCTATTCGGCCAGACCCGTTCGGTCTGTCTGCCTAATAGTTCTTTTTAATCAGGGATCATCATTGACATCACTGCTGCAAGCTACTTAATTTCTGGACTGACCCCTGGCCTCAAGAAAACTGTCCTTTGCAGCTATTTTTAACCCCCCAAAGTTGAGAAATTTGTGTGTACTATTATATGGTATTAGACATTGTAATCTGCACATTAAGAAATAAAACCAAAGCGTTTCATGTATTCTATATTAGGCTGTTGTTTCATTTTTCTCATCATTCAAACTGCGTTGCCCTGAATCAGGGTTAAAAGAGCAATGTCTCTAGAAATGAAACCTTTCTGAAATGAATGCAGCACGCCAAAATTGTTTTGCATGTACTGTTGTGAAAAGAGTACCCTCTCCTTCAAAAAGTTTAATCATGGCTTAATTGTACTAAGTATGGGCAGGCTGTGTGTGTACATAATATTTGCATGATGTAATAGCGAATCATCGCACAATTGCTCAAAGTGGTTTTCTGATGTGAAAAATGTAGGTCATTATGCTGTAATAATTGCTGATGCATTGTGGGCAACTTGTCAGCAGTGTTAGTCCGCAGCTCCCTATGACATATAGATAGAGATAATTGGCACCCGGTTAAACACAGGCTACAGCGGAGCGAACTGGGAAATTAGGCAAAGGGTAAAGGTCGTTATATTGGACTACATTTTTATAAGGTAGTAATTAAACGGGTGTGATAAGGTCATTAAGATCGGAGGACCCAAAGGCCAATTCATGTGAGCAATTTTGATGTGTTAATTAGCTGCCGGACGACCATATCGCCAAATCTGACATTTATTGTCATACTTCAGCTGAGTGAGAGAGAGGGAGAGAGAGGAAAAAAAAGAAAAGATTATTGAGTCATTTTCACAGTGTGGCTGTAACACGGTGAAGTGAATGAATGGTTGTTTCACGGGTTATCAGCCCACCAGATGGAAGGTTAAAAGAAATTACGAAAGGTCTGGCAATTTGCCGCTGTCTAGTGCCGAGAGGTAATTTTTTGATGCATCACCATTTAATTGTGTGGCTTTAGCTGGTGGTGGAGCGAGCATTCTTGAGCAACTAGTAATAGGTTGTTGGTGCGGGGCTGATATGTCAGGGGGAGACCCCAGGGGAGTCGTCAGAGGAGAGACCCGGACCTCAGGAGCATATAATCTACAATATTAGGGGCTGCTGATTGAAATATAGGTTATGACAGGCCACCAATTATGCATATTATAGAGAGGGATTGTAAGTGGGGGTTGTATAGCCAACTAGAGCTTTTATTTCCCACATGACAAAGGTTATTCAATTAATGTAGATTAAAGAAATGAGCAGGTTGGGTTGGGCTCACTGGTGGCGACCTGGCCTGCCGGCTTACATCAGCTCAGCACTTTGTTAAAAGAAGATCCAAAGAGTCAAAACAATTTGTTCAAATTGATTCTCGGCAGCTCATTCTACATGGACTGGTGTCTCCGGGGAGCGACCCCCTTTCAGGCCTAATTACATCGAGGAGCAGGCCTGTATCAGCTGCGGCCAGGCCAACAATACAAGACTCCACATCAAACTACATAAATAAATTGAGAAAGTGAGATGATTGGTTTCCATTTGATTTTAACCAGCCGCGCTCTTCTGCTGTTTGGACGTTATGAATGGCCCCATTTTCTCAATCTCACCTCCCAGCAACCCCCCAAAATTTCTTGTGAAGCGTTATGGGCTATTGGATTAGACAGAATATTGGGAGGGTGGTTGAGAGGTGGAGAGAGGAGAGCTATAGGGGAGAGGGGTAGTGGAAGCACTCTGCTGCTCTCTTTGATCATTTAGACATGCTAGCAGGTTAAGTATACATGTCCTGGTGAGATTCCGCCATTGTCAGTATGCTACAGTACAACACTGGTATGTGCTGCTTGATGGTTCAGATGAGTGATGCACTGGTTAATGGCTCAGAGGATTAATGCACTGGTTGATGGCCCAGATGGTTAATGCGCTGGTTGATGGCTCAGATGGTTGATGCACTGCTTGATGGCCCAGATGGTTAATGCACAGCTTGATGGCCCAGAAGGTTAATGCACTGCTTGTTGGCCCAGATGGTTAATGCACTGCTTGATGGCCCAGATGGCTAATGAGCTGCTTGATGGGCCAGCTGGTTAATGCACTGCTTGATGACTCAGATAGTAAATGCACTGCTTGATGGCCCAGAAGGTTAATGCACTGCTTGGTGGGTCAGAGGATTAATGCGCTGGTTGATGGCCCAGATGGTTAATGCGCTGCTTGATGGCTCAGATGGTTAATGTGCTGGTTGATGGCTCAGAGGGTTAATGCACTGCTTGATGGCTCAGATGGTTAATGCACTGCTTGATGGCCCAGATAGTTAATGCACAGCTTAATGGGTCAGGGGATTAATATGCTGGTTGATGGTCCAGATGGCTAATACGCTGGTTGATGGCTTAGATGGTCAAGGCACTGCTTGATGGCTCAGAGGGTTAATACGCTGCTTGATGGCCCAAATGGTTAATGCACTGCTTGATGGCTCAGATGGTTAATGTGCTGTTTGGTGACTCGCTTGGTTAATGCATTGCTTGATGGCTCAGATGGATAAAGCACTGCTTGATGGCTCACATTATTAAAGCACTGCTTGATGGCTCATATGGTTAATGTGCTGTTTGATGACTCAGATGGTTAATGCATTGCTTGATGGCTCAGATGATTAAAGCACTGCTTGATGGCTCAGATGGTTAAAGCACTGCTTGGTGGCTCAGATGGTTAATGTGCTGTTTGATGGCTTAGATGTTTAATGCACTGCTTGATGGCTGAGATGATAAATGTGATGCTTGATGGCTCAGATGGTAAATGTGCTGCTTGATGGGCAAGATGGTTAATGCACTGCTTGATGGCCCAGATGGTTAATGCACTGCTTGATGGCCCAGATGGTTAATGTGTTGCTTGATGGCCCAGATGATAAATGTGCTGCTTGATGGCTCAGATGGTAAATGTGCTGCTTGATGGGCAAGACGGTTAATGCACTGCTTGATGGCTCAGATGGTTAAAGTAGTGCTTGATGGCTCAGATGGTTAATGTGCTGTTTGATGGCCCAGATGGTTAATGCATTGCTTGATGGCCCAGATGGTTAATGTGCTGCTTGATGGCCCAGATGATAAATGTGTTGCTTGATGGCTCAGATGGTAAATGTGCTGCTTGATGGGCAAGATGGTTAATGCACTGCTTGATGGCTCAGATGGTTAAAGCACTGCTTGATGGCTCAGATGGTTAATGTGCTGTTTGTTGGCTCAGATGGTTAATGCACTGCTTGATGGCTCAGATGATGGTCAATAAGCTGGTTGATGGCTGTGATGGTTAATGTACTGCGTGATGGCTCAATTGGTTTATGTTCTGCTTTTTGGAACATGGAATAAATATATAAATCTTAGCTGCTTTGGTTAAGGTCTTAAGGTGAAGGTTGGTGGTTTACTCAGAGCTCCAGTGTCCTCCACCCATTAACCATGGCCCTAGTTGTATAATCAAGTGGAAAAGTGAGTACAACATTAAACACTAATCCATGAAAAAGGTGGTCAGTTACATGGGTGGTGGAAAGTTGAGTGAACCACCACTTTGCCCAGTCACAGACTGGCAAGCTTTGCAACATGATGGTCTTTACCCAGATGGCGGGCTGAGTATATATGTCATAAAGGTGAAGGCAAATGATCCTCCAACAAAATTCATGTGCATGTATGACTACCAAAAGGCCCTACAGGTGTTGTTGACGGGCTTATTGTTGAAAAGACCTGAACTGTGCAATCTTGACCCACCCTTGACTCTCTCCTTGCATCATTACCCAATAAGTAACAACACTTAAGTCCATTTATTTGTGCCATTACTTACATATACCTGTAGAAGATGTTGCACATACGGTACTTCTGAAAAGTGGAAAAGTAGCGTATGAAATTAAACAACATTGTGTGACTGTATCGTTGGTACTTATTACACTGTGACTATATCGTTGGTACTTATTACACTGTGACTGTATCGTTGGTACTTATTACACTGTGACTGTATCGTTGGTACTTATTACACTGTGACTGTATCGTTGGTACTTATTACACTGTGACTGTATCGTTGGTACTTATTACACTGTGACTATCGTTGGTACTTATTACACTGTGACTGTATCGTTGGTACTTATTACACTGTGACTGTATCGTTGGTACTTATTACACTGTGACTGTATCGTTGGTACTTATTACACTGTGACTGTATCATTGGTACTTATTACACTGTGAGATACTGGGTTTATTTTATGTTTATATTAAGTTATATGGGTGGCCTTAGTGCCCAAGAGGGTTAGCACATCATCGCGGCGTAATGACTCGTACTGTGTCTCCCTGTGGCAGGGTGAGTCCATCCTGCCAAGATCACTGAAGTATCATGCCGAAAACACCAGACATGACACCCCACTGAGTCGCATTATACTGACAGGTGTCACTGGGCCAACCAGTCCTGTCTCCCTGCTTAGCTCTGTGGGGATTTGATTATGTATACTATAATACGCCTGTCTTGTTCTATAAGCTTAGCTTGAACACCTCTGTACTTCCTTTGCTGGCTTCGGAATACTACTGTAGGGCACCAAATAATTTATCTGTTCGTAGTCTTAGTCATTTCAGCTATCAAGTCCAGGTAGGTGTTCTCGTGTGTTATCACTAGTAAATCCACACAAGCATGAAACTATAGTGGAAACCGGATAAATTCCGACTCCAACCGCCAGCTTTGAATGCATACTCCTCACAGCGCATACAAGGGAGATAACTGCTGACACTTCTGACATATTGTGTACTTGTTGAATCTTTTCCTCAGTTTTGTTTAATTTATTTGTATTTGCCCCTTGTATGGGCTGTGAGGAGTATGCATTCAAAGATGGCGGCTGGAGTTGGAATTTATCCTGTTTCCACTATAGTTTCATGCTTGTGTGGATTTATTAGTGATGACACATGGCAACACCTACCTGGAATTGATAGCTGAGATGACTGTGACTACAGACAGACAAAGTATTTGGTGCCCTGCTGTAGTACACTGAATTCAGCAAGGGGAGTACACAGGTGTTCAAGGTAAGCTTATAGAAGAGGACAGGGCTGTGTTAGTATACATAATCACAGCCCCAAAGAGCTATCACTGCTCTAACCTCTTGGTGCTGAGCACTAAGCTTGTGATGTTATGTACTGTGATTTCTAATTTTACTCATTGTGATTTATTTATTTTATTTATTTGATTGGTGTTTTACGCCGTACTCAAGAATATTTCACTTACGCGACGGCGGCCAGCATTATGGTGGGTGGAAACCGGGCAGAGCCTGGGAGAAACCCACAACCATCCACAGGTTGCTGACAGACCTTCTCACGTACGGCTGGAGAGGAAGCCAGCATGAGCTGGACTTGAACTCACAGCGACGGCATTGGTGAGAGACTCCTGGGTCATTACGCTGCACTAGCGCTTTAACCGATTGAGGCACGGAGGCCCCTCCTCATTGTGATGTCGCACTCTGATGTTGCAGCCTAATATTACATGTTGTAAAATGTTGCCTTCATCTGTGAAGGATATTCCTAATTCACCAAAGTTCGTTTATCGAAGAAATATATTGAAATCATTTTGCTGTTAAAAATCAGTTGAGGAATCCATCAATTGTGTCTGAGTAACTCACTTCCTGTATGATTGTTTGGGTATGTTATTTGTTGTAACGATATAAGTGGGTTAAACTTTAATCATTATGTTATCTTTTGCTTCATATTCATGACTTTTATGCTGCCTGTCCAGTTATTTCTTCTTTTCCTGATAAATCCGAAAATAAGCCCCTGTAGAAACTTTGAGCTGAGTTAAATAATGAGAATGAGCTCGAATACAAAAAAAAAATGTGAATGCTTTAATAGAACTATCTCATTCTTGTCCTCTGCAGCGAGGGGTCATTGTTACTTATTATTCGCATGTAATTGCATGCCATTGTATTATCATTTATCAGAAAACTCGCAGATAATTAGGGACATATTCTACAGCAGCTCCTGCAACGAGCATACAGGCATATGTTTCTGACCTATGTGATACTAGTACCTCATTATCAGCAGAAATTTGGTTCCTGATGTTTTTTTTAATTGAACTCTGAGGCCACATTTATGGTAGTGAAAAAGGTTTCTCAGATTTTAATACACAGCTAGCCGGAGAGTGCTTGAGTAATTATTACCCTGTATTGATGTCTGTGTGCTACCAGCTTTTCGTTCAAAGTCTGTAACCCATATCCGTCATAATACCCTTGTAGCTGGCTAAAAGCCCAGATTATGGATGAAAATAACAATGTTTTTATCCGGTCTGTAGCGCTTGATTTGTCATCATTATCGGTGTTGCGAGGCCATTTTAGAGTGGTTGTAAAGATGGTTTGGCCAGTGTTATATGTGTACAAATGTATGACCTGTTATACAGTTACATGGGCAAGAACCTTACTGTCACATGGGGTTGTTTAAAAACAGGGAATGGAGACAGATTAGGCCAAGGACTCTGACAGCCGGACATGAAGTACTGGGAAAAGTATGATTTATGACATCTCTATGGATGTCATCTCCGGCCTTTTATTGGGATTAATTTTGCCCATCACCGTGCCCCATGTCAATACGGGTTGCTGATCTCTAGCATTACCAGAATTAATTTTCCTCTTCCAAGTTCCTCTTGGAGGTTTACCATATTGAACTTTTGGGTGAGAATGGTTAACCTATCCACAATGTCCCTGTGTGGACTTAACATGTTAGCTCTTCTGTGTTGTCAGGGTGAGGACACCAGCAATAATGGTCAGATAATGTCACAATGATATCTACATGGTCAAGGCCATTTCTTGCATCTGTAATAGGCTTTGTTGTACGGTAGCTAGGTTAGGCCATCAGTAAAAAATTCCATAATGGGGATAATCCAGTTCTGTCAGAAAAAAAAGAGGGTTGGTCAGAGATAAAATTTGTTTGATTTTTAATATATAAAAATGATTTTGAAGAAGTTAACAATGAGGGAAAAATTAAAAAATAAGAAGAAATCGTGTCAAAAGTCCAATAAAAACTTTAGAGGCCTAGGGTCAGTTCGGTTACCCCTATTGAACATATTTTGAATGATGGCCTTATTCAACTTTTTGTAATCATAAATGTCAGGGCGTAATCTCTTGAATGTACTTGTCTGTGAATTGCATTTTGCCTTGAAGTTTCATTGTTGTGTAATGGTTGCAATGTTATATTAACATGTTATTAATATCTATTTAACATATTTTGTAGCTTGATGTATAGAAATCCAGGAGTTCAGGGTTGAAAAAGAAATAAACTAGATGGATTCAGTTCAAAGAAATTATTAAAAATTATGTACAGAATTATGCTAGGGTTATTTGATGCAAAGAAGGTCTCAGATGTATCTGGCTGATCAGATAAATTATCTTTCTCTCTGTTTTAAAGAAAGCTATGCTTTATTAAACCTTACAGCACATTTTTTTCACTTATCAATAGTCCAGGTATTGATTTGGAATTTGAAAAAGAGAAAATCCTTTTATGCAAACTAAGTGTGAGGCCAAACTTGCTTTAATTAAGAGTAAAGTTAAGATATCTAAAGCTCTTCGATGGAAGACAATATATAAAATTTGGAAGGAAAAAAAATTTTATTAAATCCTTGAAAAAGCAATCATGCAAATGTTTCAAATTCATTAATAAAGAAATCTGACAAGGCTGTCAAAATTGATGGTTAGTCGTGTAGTAGGGAGAATGTAGAAGTGAGAGTTTGGCTAGTGCAAGCTTTATTGTGAGCTCTTTAACTGGAGAGCTTTTGATAGATGGAGCGGGAAAGGGCTTAGGTGTCTCGGGTCTTGTCATACAGAGACCACGTAATGATGTATTGTTCACTCGCACACTCACGATAGGCAAGACGCTGATGAAAGTGCTGGGGCAAATAGAAAACAGGATTTAAACCAAGTGTGGGAATAATTAAATCTGTGTTGGGCCTCAAAAAGTTGTCCTTTGTGATCCGATAGCAAATTGTATATGCCCTTGTTAGATAGCCGACCAAAATGTGGTTATTGCACTTAATACGCATGTATGGGGAAATGGATGAATCAGATTGATTCTCTTTGTGGGGTTCTATCAGCCGGGCTTATAACCAAGGCTCCTGGGCCTCCTACAGAATATATTGATGCGGGACTTCTAGCGCAAAGATTAATTTTCAGAAATGATCTCAGCCATGGCATGGCAGTTGTGTTAAAAGTTGACCAATGGGAGCAGAATGGGGAATCGATGTTAATTTGCCCCTGTCTGTATTGGGCATCATTGTCGTGCCCTGATGGGTGCAGGGGTCTGGGCAGGAGTACCCTATGTCTGATCCGCTTAGTGCTGCCAGGCTGCACAAGGTGTGCCGAGAAGATGCCCTGTTCTAAGGCTGACGTGATCAATCCTTTGCCCGGTGTCAATGCAGCGGCCACCCGTCACTACCCTAATGTTATAACCTTTAATTGTGCCTGTGCCCGGAATTTCTCTTATTACCCTAAGCAAATAGGGTAGGTCAAATGTGTGCGCTACGTACATGGCAAGGTTGACCCCTACTCGCCGTGCCGTACAAAACCTCATCAGCCCCACGATCTCGTGGGGCGAGAGGCCACATTATTACGCCCCTTTAACAGCCCGTCAGTTTTTACCCAGATAAAATCTGTTTGAGGAATGAAGTAGTCTTGAGGGAGTAAAATTGTGATAATCAAGAAGTGAATCTGTGAACACCTCGGCAATAGTTTAAATGAATGTTGGTGGATTGAGATGGGACTTTGATACCTGGCTAATCAAATTTTAGAGCGGACTAACAAAAACATCAGACCTCGACTGTCCGAGGCCATCAGTTCAATTTAGACCGCCTAACATTTTATCTTTTTTCCTGTCCCTGGGAGAGACGATGACTAGATAGGAGAGAGTTATTCAATGGGATCAAGGGTGCCCTATGAGACTACCATGGCACGAACTCCAGTCCCAATTAATCATAAACCGATGTGGAAAAGTCAGGGCGATCTGTTATCATTCCCCAGTAGCTGATTACTAGTTCTAATGCCATCAATTTTTCAATTATTGGTTTTGATTATGTGTCAGTGAAGCTGTCTATGTGTGGGCCAGCTTCTATAATTTGTCCCCACTCCCTCACACATTGTTAATCACAGATAGATAGCATCCAGGGGTTCTAACCTTCAGCCTGCTTCATTTAGAAGAGCAAACGGTTGATTTCACAAAAATGTCATATCTTGGCATTTCCTGAAAATTGGACAAGGGCATCGAAGGGTACGGAGTTCAGACCTAAATTGAGATCAGCGATTGGCGATATTACTTCGCCTCAGCAGACGGCAAAATCCCAGACCTGTCTGTCGGCAGAATTTGTCATACAGATTATTACTTAACCGTAAATAAGCCGCCAGTTCCAAGGGCTGTCGTGTTGCCCAGGGAACCTGCCCCTCATGCGTCAATTCCATCCGCAGAAGACCGCGCTTTTCGTTCCTCTGGTTCATCAATTCTTGTGTTGTCTTTTGAAGGAATTACCGATGCAATCTAGTACATCACGAGATCAGAGATGTTTATCACACCACAAAAACAAAAGAAGTAATTCAAAAGTGTCACTAGGGGCAGATATAGGGGTGCTCTATCAATCTTGCTATCAGGGTGAATGGGAAGCATCCCGGACTGACCTTGTGTCCTGTTTAATGAATTGTGCGTTAGACGCTCACTAAGCCGCAGGTCAGCGCCGGATTAACATGGGGCCACAGCTGCTTCACCCTACCATTTGTCTTCCCTTAACCCCAACATCTCTGTCACTAAAAAAAAAATTTAATATTTTGCATGATCAAGTAATAAGATATAGACTGACTGGGGAAGCCTGATCAAGTGTCCTTCATTTTCCCAAACTGGTTTCTTCCACTGGGGGTCACTGGTTACCTGACGGATTACTGCAAGTGGTGTTAAACCTACATCAATCAGTCAGTCAATAAATCTGATGTCCGACTGACACCCATACCCTGAGGTAATTGTGGAGAATAATAAAATGGTCTGGTTCTATTTGTGCATGACACTGTGATGACCCATATGTCAACATTCTTAGATTTCGCAAGACTTGTTCCTGGCACTGAAGAATATATGGATCAGAAAAAAGTCAACTTTCTCAAAGATATTTTGTGAAAAGTAGGGTAGACTTTTTTTGTGGCTCATATAGTTGTTGATGCTCACATCTGTGCTGTTGGTGCACTGAATTTTGCTGTACTGTTAAAACTTCATTTATTTTGTCTTCATTTATGGTTAGTTTAGGACTTATGCACCATTACAGAAAAAATCTATTAATTGAAAAACAAAATAAAAACAATATAAATAAATTTTTTCAGAGGTCATTTATGAGTGTATTTTTGCTCTTTTGACATTTAGAGAAAAAAACTGTAAGTATTCCAAAACACTGTGATCTTCATGTAATTTATTTGAAAGAAATATTCATATACCAGTGAAAATTTATCTGAATACTTTCAAAACTTTGATCATTGTAAAATTGTAATTTAGGGAATACAAAAAAAAACTGTTGAAATTTAAGCAAACAAAAATGTCTAAATTGTGCAACAATTACGGTTCATCTTGTTCAATGATTCCACAGTTTATTTTGCCAATTTTGACATTATTTAATAACAACTATTTATGAAATAAATAAATGAGTATAGCAGTCTTAATTCTTGGATTATTCCACATCCTGTCCCTTTTTCTCAAAACCATACCTGAACGTTTACTGCAGATTGGGTTGTGGTTCTTCGGGGACAAAATGGAAGCCACAGAAAGTTGATCTCTCCTCGCTGAGCCCCTCACCCCTCCACATCGAGGGCATTTCCTGTGGGGGTCGCCATACCGTGATCTGGACGAAAGACGGCAGTGCTATCGGGTTTGGAAACAATATTTATGCTCAGCTAGGACATACTAGTGATGATCAAAAGAAAGAAAATCAGGTAAGAAGCAGTTTGACCCCTCATCATCTTTTACATTCCACTTTCGATAAAGCTTTGAACCTGTGGAAATTGAATCCTGCATTGTGAACAAAGGATTAAAATAAAGCCAGTGGGTGTTTTGAAGCTGAAGAAGAATTGTAATTACCTTTCATATAGTTTATTATTGCATATTACATGTACATCACAGCCAGCGATGCGATATTAAGAGGATAAAAAGAAGAAAATTCAGCATGTGAGTGTGTGTACAAGTGTGACAGTCTCTGTATACATGGTTGTGTCAGTTCATCTGTGGGGCATCTTTTAGCATTTTTTTCGGATGAGTAGATAGCATTGCTGTTTGTGTGTAGGTGAGTAGATGGCATTGCTGTTTGTGTGTAGGGGAGTAGATGGCAGAGCTGTTTGTATGTAGGTGAGTAGATGGCATTGCTGTTTGTGTGTAGGTGAGTAGATGGCAGAGTTGTTTGTATGTAGGTGAGTAGATGGCATTGCTGTTTGTGTGTAGGTGAGTAGATGGCAGAGCTGTTTGTGTGTAGGTGAGTAGATGGCATTGCTGTTTGTATGTAGGTGAGTAGATGGCATTGCTGTTTGTGTGTAGGTGAGTAGATGGCAGAGCTGTTTGTGTGTAGGTGAGTAGATGGCATTGCTGTTTGTGTGTAGGTGAGTAGATGGCAGAGCTGTTTGTATGTAGGCAACTAGACGGGATTGCTGTTAGTATTTGGGTTAATATATGGCATTACTTTTTACCCATTATTTTTGTAGCTAGGTGACATATTTATTTTGTTTTGTTGAGTAGATGACATAATTGTTCTTTGTGGGAACACATGTAGATGCTATTTGCTGTTCGACAGTGCTAACTTGAGACTAAAGAAGAGTTTAATGTAGCATAAAATCTGTTATCGACTGTTTGTGTTTTACAGTGGACACCACACCTTCTAGACTTCCTCCCTAAGACTGTAAGACAGGTAGCCTGTGGGGACAAGCACACAGTCTTCCTCCTGGAAGGGGGAAAGGTTGCATGTCTTGGGTAAGACGGGGGCATTTCCTAAGAACTATACGCAGTATTCTTCTTGTGTTAATCTTGCCCTTGCCACATAAATGGAAAGTTCGGTGCTTTTAATTAAATTCAAATAATTCAATAATTTATTGCATCTGCAAAACATATAATTTGTATCGACTGTGTACAAATACTTATATTAGTACTCAAAATACCTGGTGGTTGTATCATATTTTGTACTATTGTACCAAGTTGATTCCTTTATGTTTTTTTGTAAATAATTTCTTGTCTAAATTCAAATGTTTTCATCATTTCTTCTTTGTGCATCAGGAATAACCACCATGGTCAGATTGGGAGCCATGAACAGAAAGAGGCAACCTTGCCAAGATTTGTGGATTTGAATGAGCCAATCAAACAAGTAGCATCTGGAGCCAATCACAGTCTTGCTCTTACTGGTATAGTTTTACAGCCCGTTCATTCATTGATATTTCAGTACTGGTACATGTTGTTCTGGTATATAAACATAAACAAAATTGTCCATTGGTCTTTCATATAGATAGAATAATGCTATTGTGTGCTTCAAAGTGCAAGCTTACAAATGTTGTGTAAAGTTTGAAGTAATGAAAATTCAAGTAGGTACTGATACATGTAGGTGTACCTAACATGTACCATGACTTATGCAATACTGATTTTATCTTCTGATGGCCCACAATTAGAGATCTCAAGAGGAATGTTGTCACACCCTGATGTAGTTTGCATTATTGTTTTCATGATAGCTCTATTTTAATAGAACTAGAGTGTTTTAAGCAAAGTGAATTTTAAAATGGAAGCTACGTCATGTGCATGTAACCTAAATAACCTAACATTTCGCCCACAAAAGTGCATTTTATAGGCAAATAAATGTCACAAAATATTATCTTTGGCACTGAAACTAACAATTTTCCTGTAGAATATCTTCACATGTTCGAAGCACACCTCAAAACGCCCTTTGTAAAATCTAAATGGATGAAATTTATGGCCATTCTATGGTATGTATATCTTATACCCACCTCTTCTTACTAACATGTTTGGGCAAAATATGTCATATAAATTTCAGGTTTTCAGACAACATTAATTCTGATTAATTTACAGTACTACTTAGCTTTTTATCAGAAATTCAGTTTATGATATGTCACATGCAGGTTGCCTTTCTTTGGGAGGGCTGGGGGGTGGCAAATTTACAAGGTATTTGGTGTTGCTGTTTTTTCTTTGAACCCCAAATCTTGTCTTGGATGACAGGGACTGTGAAGGCTTAAAGACCACCATACTCTCCCAAGAGCTGTAAAATGGCCTGTGCAACATATTGTTTTCTTGACCTCTTTTAAAGTTCTTTTTTATGACAGGCCTGATTATTGCTTGACGCCCCAAGGGGCTAAGGTTATGAGGGGAGGTGAGGGTCTAAGTGACACCAATTCATTTCCTCATCTTCCTCCTCTTGCCTCACCACCTATCAAGCTGTTATTATATTTTCTTCAATCATCTTCCGTGACTCTTCATGGAGATATTGGACCTTTCTCGGTGATATTGGACCCGAGTTCAATCAGAAAAAGCAAGGTTAAGTGAACATATCACTGAGTAATGACTGGCCAGAAAGTGCAAATTATAAAAAAAATGTGATTACTCATATTGATTGACTGATCAGGGTTTGATTACCTGATTCTACTGGTGACCACTTTGAGTTGAGTTCTGTTGTGTGGCCTTGTACATAGAATTTTGGTATAGAATTGAACATTTGGAAACACGCTTTCAACGTATACAATGATGTAAATACATGTACGTGATAAAGAACAGAAAATGTAGAAGACAAGGGTACAAACCCCAAAAGAGATTACATGCGAGATAGACACAGGTTCAGAAATCATTTAGATCGTTGCACCTGTTTGCCAGCTTTGGGTTTTTTGCATCGACAGGATACACATCTGCCAAGGTCTGCGAGTCCTGTTTCCATAAGTTTATACATCTCCTTGACCTTTGTCTTTTCCACCTTTTGCGTTAGGCCTGCCAACCATGTTGTTACCAATTTGTACCTCTTTGAGGTTAAACCTTCCCAACATGTGCTTACCAGTATGCACCTCTTTGGCATTAGGCCTGCTCACCATGTGGTTACCAATTTGTACCTCTTTTATGTTAGTCCTGCTGACTGTGTGATTCCCAATTTTTACGTTTCTCTTTGATGTTAGGTCTGTAGTTACCAATTTGTACCCCTTTTGCATTAGGCCTGCCAACCATGTTGTTACCAATTTGTACCTCTTTGAGGTTAGGCCTGCCAAACATGTGCTTACCAGTATGCACCTCTTTGACTTTAGGCCTGCCGACCATGTGGTTACCAATTTGTACCTCTTTGATGTTAGGCCTGCCGTCCATGTGAATTCAAGTAGTTACCAGTTTGTACCTCTTTGACATTAGGACTGACAATGATGTGGTTACCAATTTGTACCTTTTTGATGTTGGTCCTGCTGACCATATGGTCACCAGTTTGTACCTTTGTTTGATAAGGTTCAATCCTGTTTTGACCAGTTAGCCATTATATGGCCTGGTAAAGATGTCTCTTTGACAAAGGCTGCTTTTCCTTGTCTCATAAGTTGGTATCTCTTCACAAGGTCTTCTGATTCTATTCACAACATTATACCTCTTTGACAGTCCTATTCCTACCATTTTATGCATCTTGCTGACAAAGGTCTGTCAGTGCTGTTAACAACACTTCATACTTTGCCTTGACAAGGCCTGCAAATCATGTCCTTACTAAAGTATTGGTGTCTGTAACACTATCTGACACAATGTCCATGACACAGTCTGACACAATGTCTATGACAATCTGAAACAATGTCTATGACACAATCTGACAGTGTTTTGACACAATCTGAAACAATCTTACACAATGTCTGTGATACAATCTGACACAATGTCTGACACAATCTGACACAATGTCTATGACACAACCTGAAACATTCTGAAACAATATCTATAGCACAATCTGACACAATGTTTCTGACACAATCTGTCACAATGTCTGTGACACAATCTGACACAACCTGGAGCTTGCCATTTAGTACCTCTCTTTGTCTGCTAATCCTGACCTGTGACAAGGCCTGCTGCCCTTGTTCTCAAATGAGGTGCGTAAAATGCATACCCATGTATATCTGATTTCAGATAATTGAAGTAAGGATGAAATAATCTTGGAATGAGTTCCTTTGATTTCATCACTTCTATATAGTTTTGTATGACTGGTAATAATCTCTCATGGCTGCATTTTAAAATACATCATCAAATTCTTCTAACCATTTTTGGGAACCTTATCTTCCTTGATCATTAATATAAGTATATTGACAAGAATGTAGAATATTTTGAAGTATCGTCTTTCTTAGGAGACAGAAACTTAAAATATTATCCGTTATTAGTGGGAATTGTGTCACCATGAGCTTCGTTATTATAATCCCAGTGAATCTAGAAATAATTCCATTAAAAGGCAGACCCTGTTGTGAATTTGGATGGGGGATAAATTCTCGTGCACAATTCAATTAGGTATGTACACCAAGCCATTGCTGGACAGAGTTTTTCAATAAAACTAAGAAATTTCCGCGTCCGTGTGAAGTGGTTGTCAAATTTCACCCCAGCTTTAATGATGAAGTGGGAAAAGAGATGACAGGGTGGCACTAAGGGACGTTCAGCTCTGACACACTCTGACATCACTGGCCTAATGTTAATGGGGCAGGAGTAGTTGGCCAGTCATCTTTTCTTTCTACCTGCCTGTCACCCTGTCAATTATCCTGAGCCTCTCTGAAAAACGCTCCGCTTAAACTGCAGAAATATGACACTGGCGTTGTGTTTGTATCTGCTCCTTCCCTCGACCCATCACCTCTATGAAACCTTTTCTTCTGAACCCACTTAACATGTTTCTTTATTGAATATTTTTGTGTCACCAGGGCTTGGAAAAGTAAAAAGATTTGACAAAAGGGAATTTTGATGAGGAAACAGATGGACTTATCAAGGGAGATTTATGACTGCTTTTTCTTTTCTGAAGGTTAATAAATACACTAGGGGTATTTTTGCTTCAGTATTATTTCAGGGTATTCTAAATTGCTGGGCATCTTCTTGAAAGGAAAATGCATTGGGCTGAATGAGGGACAGTGAGTTGCCGCTGTGGCTCAGCATTATTACGTCCTGACTTAGAGATGGCCCATCTCCCAAAACACAATTCCCTTGCCATTCATAGAACAATTCTTTTTTTGCAATTGCAGGATTCTTTGTCTCCTTTTGCACAGTTTGTCAGTTTGCCAAATTTGTATTACTCTGTGCTTTTGAAAACTAAAATGGCAATATTTCAAATAAAAAAAGTTAGGCTTTGAAATGTTTCTGTGCAACTTACATGAGCAGCTTCCTTTGTGTAGATACACTATATGTTTGTCACTCTGTGTGATAGAAATACACGTTTCCATTGAAGTCTGTGTAAGTATAGTGCATATTTAGCCTTATGATAGCACAACCTGCTGATGGTCATGGTTTCCCATTTTCCTCCCACCATAATGCTGGACGCTGTCATACAAGTGGAACATTCTTGAGTAAAACGCCAATCAAATAAATAAATAAATTTTGATTGCACGCACCTGTGAGTTAAACAGTTATGAATTACTTGAATCATGCTTTGACATGGAGTATGGTATGGAAATCCACGCAGTTTTATTGTGAACGTTATTGTAAACCAGATGACAAAATGGAACAATATGTAATTTATTTGTGGTTGTGAAATAAACTCTGTTCATCTTAAACAGAGGTGGGGCTTAGGACCATGTGCGTGTGTAGCCAGAGGGACTGTGGTAGAAAGAATTATATCATCTTTAAGAGCGTGGAGATAGAAAGCAGCTTAGAGTTAAGACGAATTGGCCACTGCTTCGTTTTAGAGCGTATTAGAAACAGCGTTTGCAGTTGATGCATGACGAAGTGTAGCTTGTCTCCTGAGCTGATGTAGTGGTGGCTGCTTCCCACTGTGTTTGTCCAATGACTGTTTTAAGAGGGAGGAAGACTTCAATTGTGCGTTGAATAGAGAAGAGTTGTAGCAGTGTTCGTGGTAATGAGGCTGCCATAACAGGCAATCACGGGGTGTCCAGAGACTCGACTCCTCCATTTCTTTTTATCAATTATTCAGCAGTGATTTAGCCTAGGAAATGACCTTTGGTGCCGAGTGTCCATCAGCATTATTTCCTTGATATGGCCCAGAAAAAGGCTGTTTGTCTTAGATAACCACCTCTGGCTGTATGTATTTGGGATTGTCCCCAACCCTGCCCTCACTGTCTTTGTGCCCCACACACTGTGTACACTAAAGCTCAATGCTAGCGTAGACCTTGATCCATGCAAAATTAATATAAATCTGTATAATCTGAGAAAAATCTTTCTGCCCGACTGAACTCTGTATTTTGGCTTAAATATTCCCATTATCTGTCCTACATGTGACTTTCACATTCAACACAATATTGCGGATTACACGTTATATATTTACATTCCCTCTATTATCGCTCCCCGCACCCAGCTCGGTCCCCCAACCTAACCTCCATGATATCTCTCATATCTCACGCCTTTCCCAGTGCTGGGTATTTGTATTACATGTAGGTGCTTACCAGGTGAAAATTTGGATATGCCATTTGCCTTGCACAATGACTGACATTGAATCATATGTTACTGTTATGTCTGCCTTAAACACAAGAGCATGGAAAAGAGCCCAGCATGTTCAGTAATGGTTTGGGTGGGACCGTGTATTCCCAGAGTTCCACCCCCATGGCATGTGTATAATAAAATGATAATAATAAGGATTTATTTTAGGACTCAGAGAATATGTTTAGAACATTAACTCATCTAAGAACCTAAATTGTTACACCTGGATACAGTTATGACAGGTAGTTTTTACTTGTACATGGGTGACAGTAACAGTTAACACAACATTTTCCTTCATATGCTGAGAAAAATGTATTTAATTTCAAAATATAGTTTAAATAAGACTAGTAGTAATAATTTTTAATAAAATTTTTTTTGAACTTTTAATTATCCTATAATCCAATACATAGCGTTTCATATTATACACTTTGTGATAACTTTTATTGAAGCATCTCAGTTGAAGAGACTGTACAGGATTGGTGACATCAATGTAGAATGTTGTGCAAGTGATGTTGGAGTATAACAAACCCCATATGAAGGATATCTGCAAATGTTTGCAATAATCAATAGGTGGTGAGTGGGTTTTTGTGTAAATATATGTATGTTTTACCAATTTTGATTACAGCCACATAACAAGACATGTATCAATGGCTTCAGTTCATAATGCAGTTTGGAGTGTCTGCTGTTATAACTGTCACATGTACACTTCAGGATGAGGGAGTCTCCAGTAGGCTTTTGAATAGGGTACAGGATTCACTATTATGGGATGCTTGAATAGTATACAGGGAAACAATGTTTTATTGCACCTGTGTTTTAAAAAGGATTCTGTCATTATTAGTGAGAATGCAGCGAAACGCCTGAAACTTATTGAATTATTCTCAGCAGTACTGTGTTGTGACACTTAACACGATGCATGCTAGGAGATGGCACTCTGAGTCGCTTGAGAACTCCGTTGGTGTTCATGTTTCCACATTGATTACTACTTCAGTGTTTAGTGTTATCTGTAGGAGCTCTAATCTGGCCCTCGGTGCCCGAGTGCTTCTGTAACAGCTTAAGGCAAACCCTTGTGCCCCTGAGTGTCTGTCGATAGTGCAGCAGCAAAAAAGAGAAAGGCGATGTATTCTGATGTGGTATCGTTAAAAAAAAGTATATTGTAAAACAGCTCGTGAACAAGCTTAAAAGACAGGGCTAATGTACCTTTTTCCGAGCAGTGTATTAAGTTTATTCTGTGACGATTGATTTTTTTGAGATGATGAAGGCTTTGTTAATTGAGAGTAGAGGAAGGTAGACTGTGATACGGATTGGCTAATGGGGACATTGTGCCGTTTTGTTGTGGCAGTTTGTGTAGGTGTTTACTGTCACTTCTGTTTCCTTGAACAGCACAATGTGAACATGTGGATAGATGGCCAAATACCTGTTCACGAAATACCTGTTCATTATTCCTGGTCCATGGTTTGCTTTCTTGTTTCCTCATTCACTGGTGTTATCACTGATGAGTACTTGAAAGTAAACAAGCTTTGGAGCATCCAAGGACAAGACTTCAAGGAGTACGTAGAGCATTTTAAAAACAGTCTTGTTAATCTGTTGAAAGTTTTTATTTACAATAATAACCATTCACTTTTATCAGACAAAAGACATTAATATTAATAAAGATTGTGAGAAGAAAAGTTTGAAAACTGTAATAGGAGCAGATTGAGATGTTAAAGGTAACATATTTGACACATAGAAGAGACAATAGGCTATTAATTATCTGACTTTCAGTAGCAGTTATTTTGGTTCTTTCTTGATAGAACTTAAATTTGGATAAAATGACATGTAAAAATACGAATGAATTTGGTAACCTTTTGTTAGAACAAATCCTATTTATGATACAATACATGAAAGTATATGCATATGTACACTGAACAGCGGGTCAGGTATTGCAAGGGTTTGTAGCTTCTTGAGTTCATCTATATATGTTTGTAAGTCAGTGTATCAAGATACAGTTTGTTCAGTAAAATAATTTCAGTTTGAATGTAAATGAAGATAACAGTATTCAAGGAGACACGTTAGTTTTATCAGCATACATGTATATCAAATTTAAATAGATCATGAATACATGAACAGTGTTCGACAGATTTTGATCAAATTCAGTGTAAGGTGTATAAATGCTTTACAAATTATTAAGTTTAGCCTCGGACATCAATGTGACTTTCCATACAGTGATCATTTTTGCTGAAAATGTTCAGTTTGGGGAAAAATATGGATGTTCAGTGAGGCATGAAAGCAAAAAAAACTAACGTGATATTGATAGGCATGAGGCAGTGATAATGAAGCTAAACTGTGTTTGATAACAACTGAGGTATGATCGGTAATTGTCAGAGACAAGAGTAACTGAACAGAGAGCTGTGAAACATTATACAATTGAAAAGGCTTGTTATGGTATGGCCTGATGTGTGTGATAGCCAAACAACTTGATACATTTCTGAGAGGCCGCATTCAGACGTCCCATCAGATATGTACACATTCTCTGGCCACGTCAACATTTTTCTGGCCCGTAGAGTGCAATGTTAGGCCTGTGTGGACATGCAGCCTTTGACTGATCGTGATTTTTGATAAGTTCGCCAGCATGCATTATGTTTTATCTGGCAGTCTATCTGACACATTTAAACTCAGCACAGAATGAACACCACTTCCGCATCACTGAAAGCTATAGTGATTGATTGAGCCGTTTTTTCCGTTTGCGGGAACAGCTCCATAGCCTGGAGATAATTCAGACCCACCAATTGACGCCACACAGCAAACCACGCCAAGGTCTGGCCAGATCAAAAACCATGACCGGCCGCAAATTCGACATCAACCACATGTGAGCAGAGAGAGGAAATTTTATTAGACAGACTTGTGGTGATGTTTTTCCATTTCATCTGGAGGCCCAATGAGGATTTATGGCAGGAGATGTTTGGTATTGTGGGCAGTTTTGCCCCCACAGATCCTTTACCCAACTTCCTCACTATTGGGTTACAGCTCTAAGGTTTCTGAGGACGCACCCTTGATCAAATGACCCCAATTGTCGTAAAGCTGTGATTGATATAACCATAACCTTGGCTTAGTCCCCGTCTCACAACATGGTATAGTTATCAAACATACCTGTTACCACACAATAATAAGAGAAAATTCTTGAGTATGGTGTTAAAAACCAATCAAATAAACATTACCAGAAGGAACCACAAACCTAGACATACATATTGCCTGAAATGACTTATCGACTGTAGTTCATTGATGTCAATTTAATATAGATAGGTGTTTGGTCAGATTAAATGTGTACTTTCTGCATTCAGGATAAGGCACTGTCCATGTGTTGGCCCATCTTTAACATTGTTATCTCTGTGTGGACTTGCTAATGACCTTGATTATGCCTATAAGCTCTGAAGGAATGAATGATATGGTGGCCATATGTGGTCATTTATAATTACATGTGTGCTGTGTTAGAAGGTACTTTTACAAGCAGCTTCACAGAAAGTACGAAGAAAATACACTGAGAGAAAATGAAGTCAAAAGCTTCCCACTAGCTAATAAATATTGAGCAACACAGTGAGGTACATATTGAAGGCAACCCTTTCATGTTTTAAGTAATTGAATTGCAAATTAAAAGAGAATTGAGAAAATGCGTGTTTATCATAAATGTCATTCAAGAGAACACCACTGTGTCAGAGCTTTTGCTTGTAGAGGTGTTTCTGTGGTTTTGGATGAAATTTGTCAGGTTCCACACAATGCACACTTTAAGTTTGTTCTTCGGAAGGACCTATGGTTACAATGCTCTGTACAGTCTGGTTTTGTTTCTGTAAAGAACGGACTGTCATTGCATATTGAAGTGACATGTTTTTGTGGATGACATTAAATACCAATCAGATAAATTAGTACAATGCATGTCTTCTAATGTAAAAGGGGAACAAATAGAGGGTAACTTCATATCTGAGTGAAACCATTTGACTACACAAATGCAATGAGATTGCAGTTGTGCATTCATGTATATTGTTGGTAGAAATGGCTAAAACAAAGACTTGCTTTTTTGTTGACTTTATTTGTTGTTTGTTTCACTTGTAATTGTTCGAGTGTATCCTTGATCTCTGCAGTGTCCGGAGAACTGTATGTGTGGGGCTATGGCAAGGCTTGTCATGGCAACTCTGCTAAGGACATCTTACAACCTGAAAAGTTAACAGTTTCTTCCCCTGTCCACCAGGTGGCTGCTGGAAGTACTCACTGTCTGCTAGTAACAGGTAATGTTTCAACCAAGAACATGTATCTTAAGTGAAAGCTTCATTTGTTGAGAGAGAGTTGGTTTCTATTTCATTGGGATATACGCTGAGGAGGTTATGTTGTCATGATTTCTGTCCATCCAGCAGCCCAGCCGCATGTACAATTTGCTTGTAATAAAAGTCTAAAACCGTTTAGATAATGATTTCATATTTGCTGTGCAGGTTCAAATTCAGATGAACTGTTATCTGATTTATGGATGAAAAAGAGAAAATACTTTCCAATTTAAACTGGCATTGATTCAATCAAATTGCTTCTGCAAGGCGTAATGTCCCTGTACAGCGACCTGTTTACCTGAGTGTTTGGGATTTTGATTGTATGCCCCACACTCACTTCTTATTACTATATAGGAAGGCTGACGGGGTTAGCACGCCAGCACAGCAGAGTGACCCAGCCCAGCAAGTCCAGCCCATGCTGTCTTCCTCTCCAGCCATATGTGGGAAAGTCTGATAGCAATCTGTAAATGATCTTGGGTTTCCCCTGGACTCCTGGTTTCCTTTCACCATAATGCTGGCCGTTGTTGTATTAGTGAAATATTCTTGAGTATGGCGTGAAACACCAATCAAATAAATGAATAAATAAATAAAATATTACTGCATGTACATGTATGCCTTCAAGTACTTATATTGTCTGTAAATTGTCCTGTTTTGGTGGGTTTGGTGAGATTTTACCCCCTTCCATGTTGTACTATTCACAGTGCAGGTGTATCGTTTCTACCATTACTAACTGTCCTTCGCATAATTCTTGACTTGATGAAATTCATTTTCAATGTGAGGATGCTGACCATTTTGGTAATTATCATTTTTATGGACTTTTTGGGAAACTTCTAATAAAAGAAATGATCCTGTTGAAAAATGTCTATTCCTTACAGTTTTTTAAACCTTGTATAATGGACATTGTACAGAAGCACTTTTCTGACTTCTTGAAATATCAAAGGCTTTACTTCCTAAAGATTCTGAAAACAATGTAGGTGTAATAACACTGAACAGAAACATCCATTTATAAAGGTCAGCAGAGCAGTGGTTATTGTGGTTTGTCCACTTAAAATTTTACAAGTGAATATCAGTTGAAGTCCCTCTGTGTCCAGGGTGAAGTTTTTGTCGGGTGTCAGTGGGAGGTGTATTTATCCCTATGTCTAATATAACAGGTCAATTCTCCTGGGTGAGGCGAGTCGGCTTAGTGCCACAATGCTGCCGGGCGGGAGCAGGGAAGGTTGAGGGATTAAAAGGTCTTGGCCATTAGGGGAATGACAAAGCTGACTAATCAGGCCTCGGCTAATCCCATTGTATACAGTTAACATATCACTAGCTCCGCACAGAGATTACACTATCATTTAGCCTGGGCCAGAGTTTAATTCCATTTGTGCTACCCGGTGCTCCCTCACTGTACACTTAGCCGCTCCCTCTGGGCCTCTCATGATTAATCCTTAACCCGCAACGCCTTAATTAGCTTGAGTAACAGGTGAAGATCATCTTAAATTCTTAAACTTTTTGTGTGGTGCATATTTAGGACAACATTTTTGAATAGACAAAATGTGCAAAGGTTTTTGGGGGAAGAAGCCAAGAATTCAGCCTATGCATCCAACACACTTTTCATTAACTAAATCAGATTGGGAGAGTTTTTCTTGTAAGAAACATTTTAGTTTTCAGCTTATGTTCAGAAGGCATACGTCAAACATACTGTACATCAGAGGCTGACTGAGTAGTGCAGTGTTTACGTCATTCTGCGTATGGATGTGTACTCGAGATATCCCATCCAATAGTTTGGAATTAAAAAAGTTTATGCACATTTGAAAATTTATTTGATTAGAAGGATCATAATTCACCAGCAGAGTATTGAAAAAACACACCTTGTGAATACCAGGTCTTGGTGTGAAGTACATGATGCCAGTACTGGTTGCCGTTATAACTGTATCTTAGCTAGCCAAATTGGAGAGGAAAGTTACCAATGCAGGGAGAGGCTAGATTCCACCAATTTTATTCTGTGTCTATGCAAAAATAAATTTAAAAATCGAATAAAAATAAAACTGAAATTTTATGTTTTTATTTTGTTCGACCTTGAATTTTATTTTGAATTTACTGTTTTTTAAGCTTGCCTTCCATGTAAATGTGGCTTCAACGAGAAAAAAAATTCTTGGACACTTTCCACAATTTAGACAATTTTTAAGTTTTATACCCTCCTCTGACATTGGAGTGAGTGAGTAAGTGAGTGCATGGGGTACTTAACCATATGGGTCATATGACGACAAAAGAATCCTTAGCGTGCATGTAATGTGCCTCCTTGTTGCAGGACTCTTTTATCTAGTGCTGCTTTACTGAGACGCATAACTGAAGGCAAGTAAGCCGCCCCGCCTGAGCCATTATGCTGATGCGGGTCAACCAGTCATTGCACTATCCCCTTCATGCTGAACACCAAGCGTGGAAGTAACGACTTCCTCTTTTAAAGTCTTAGGTGTGACTCGATCCAGGATTGACTCTGGATCTATTGCTCCCAAAGCAGTCTGACACTGGAAAAGACTAATCTGCCTGTAAAGCAACAATTTAAATTGATGTGGCCTTAATCACATACTTTTTTCACTTAAGCAGTAAAGGATCTTATGCAATATACCATACATTTATTTAACCATTGTCGATGATCTTTCGGCAGTTCTTTTACCTTTACTTTTTTACCAGTTTTTATTATGTACCACAGCACCTATCAGTGATATATTTGGCAACACTGATTGGTTTGATTGACAGTTTCAGGTGATGTGTTCAGCTGGGGAGATGGCAGTGACGGACAGCTCGGACATGGGGAGGCAGTCAGTTCGCTATTCAAGCCCACACTTCTCACATGTGACAGACTGAAGGGGTGTGTTGTGGGTGTGGCCTGTGGAGAATCCCTGTCAGCTGCCATAACAGGTAAGACAGTCATTACAGTTTTTTTCAATCTATTTAACATCCCAAAGATTCCTATATTTTTTATGCTTTATTGATATCTGTGCTTTGTTATTTACTGCCTCTTTTAAAGAATTTATAAAATTTAGTCCCATGTAGATTAATGGTGAGTAGTAATGTTCAGTGTTGAAGCTAATAATATTGAGATGAAATGTACAACAATTGAACAGAGTTATCATATTTGGGTCATGTTTTATACTATCTATTAATCGCAATCCCCGTCTATACAAATTTTCTGTTAGCATGTGACAGAAACTAAATATTGAGTTAAAAAACATTGTTTCATGCTAGAGCTTAAAATGTGGAAACTCATTTTTAATGCCCTTACAAAAAATAATAATGCAAATTTAGGAGCAATGCTTATATTGTATTTGATCCTGAGGTGTAGAAAGCATTTTCTAGTAAATTAAATAATGTATAATGATGTAGTTGCAAGATTGAAACATTGACAGAATATAAAGTATTTATACCAAATATGTGCATCTTCTGAAATGATACATTTTAATTAATTATGAAATTGATTATACACATGGTCTTTTGATACCCTGTCAGTTGAATAATTTACTGTACATGTTTAATCATGTTTAAGTGCAAGTTAACAAGCACCCTCATTGTTTCACAGAATTTAACTTGGGGCTTGCATTTCTGCCTGGTTTTTCTGATTTTTGATTTTTTCTTTATGCCTATGTATGTTTATGCGCAGGCACCCAGTAAATACTCAGGCACCGTATCAATAAAACATGAAGGTGTGCTGTCTGAAATATGTTGTCTGTGGTGCATTAGTTTAATTGTGGTTCAGAGCGGCTCTGCTGACTTTTGACATGCCAGGTTCTATATGCAGCTGGAGAGGAATATCTACCTGCCTGATTGGATTTGCCATGTTCCTTTGACAGGTGTAATTAATGACGCCTTTGAGAGAGAGGCTGCTCTCTGGGTAGGGCCGTTTGTGGACAGTGTGTAGACTGTGGATGTTCTGGCTCAGTCAACAAAGGCACATCCTGGCCTTGGTATAAAGGCCACAAAAAGCAAATCAGTTGACCCAGGGAGATATTAATCCCCGGAATATGTATTGCCATTTGATACCTAGTCCTTGTTATGACTGCTCTTTGATTGTAGGCCAGGCTGGGCTGATCAAACACACAGCTAATACAGTGTTCAGGTATCATATATGGAATCACCTGTATTTTATTTCATACAAATATTGCACTTTGATGCCATGGACACATAAGGTGATGGGAAACGAGGCTCTGTGTATGAAGTCATTCAACTGACAATAGATCTGGAGCTGATTTCTGGGGGCGATGAAATCTGAGATTCGCTCTGGAAATGACAACCTCGAACAGCCTGATCTGGTGGACAATAGCGTCTGGAAAACTCAACAGCTCCATGAAAGGCCAACAGGCACTGAACTAGAGCAGTTTCTGTTAATAATATTTGTTCTGTCTCTCCATGGAGAGTTTCATGTGAGAATGTAACCTGTTACTCTGTCAGCCAGTTGTGTCCTTGTGTTTGTCAGCAGTTGACATTAGATGATATATCAATAATCTCTGTGATCAGTGTCACAAACTTAAGTCTCATTTTAGCAACATGTGTGTGTGTGCTTTGTCACCAGCGGTGCAGTTTATGGTTAATTATCAGAGGACGCAAGAATATACAGTCCTATCTGATTGCCACAGGGGATGAATTTTGTTAACATTAGAAATTGCTGGTGTGACATGTTTTACATTTCTTCATTGTCAGCATTTCATATGCTCACCATGTACATGTAATAACAAATCACGTGATCTCTTTGTTATTTTTTAATGTCCAGGAATATGTATTTCTAGCTCAGATAAGGATTGCATTCATATGAATTGTGCCATCTTGTGGACTGTGTTGTATTTGTACATAATCTATTCGTTTTTGTTACCCATGTGTCATGAGTGTGCAATTTGGTGACAAATCGAGCAAACATGGGAAATGAATTCTATTTCATTTTTTTTCTATTTTTATTTTTATACAAGCAATAAGACAAAAATGAAGAAAATTGTTTTTATGAAATTCCCAATAAAATTTTTTTTTTACTTCAAACAAACATATTTTTAATGATAGCCTTAAGTCTTGTCAAATGAGATTCTTGGCGCTATGAAGAGCAGCTTGATGGCGTCCTGTTGCTCAGTTATATCGGGGAGCATACTGAGCACTTGGAAGGACTTTGAGTGTCCACTGGATGGGGCTGTTCACATAGTAATATACATGTATGCAGAGTGTCTGCCTTGATGTTACATTGATGATTTATAACAAATATGACATGGTCATATTTCCTATGTGCTTCACGTCATTTTCATACACTGGCCAGATTTAGCTATGTGGTCAGCACAAAGATCTGAGGAGATTTAAACCTGTAGGGGCATGGTGGGTCACTTATACTAATGTCATAAAGAGACAACTATCGTAGTATTAAAACTTAATAAAATTGTTCACATTTACCTTCACTAAGCTACTGTAGCCTTCAACAAAAAGAGATCAAGATATACATACATGGTATTTCAGGTTTACAAAGAGGTTCATGCAAGTCATTTATGTTGTGCCAAGGGTAAACATTGTTACCATTGAAAAGAGTGAAATCTGGCCATTATGCAATTTTAACCTGAATTCATTTAACTGTTTATTCAATGGAACCTAAGTGTTCCAGTTATTAATATCTATTATTTCAGATGGAGCAGAGCTGTTTCTGTGGGGTAGGAACAGCCACACCATCCAGCCAGACCTCCCCTCATCATATAAGCTGTTTGAACCTGTCTCTGTTAGCGGGCATGGAATATGTGTGAGGTCAGTCGCTTGTGGAGCGTGGCATGCCAGTGCCATTGTAACTATACCAGGTACATGTGTGGCAAAACTTTCAGGTTGATCATCTTTCAAATTCACTGCTCAGTCCAAAAGAAACTTTCTGAAGACAAATACAAGAAATCACTCTGTACCACTCTTTTTATATTGAATTAAACATACATGTGCTTGCACTTGATTGACAAGTTTATTAGATTTAAAAGTTTTATTATAAAGCACTTGCCTTGGACAGAGACTTTGTACTGTAGATTTCCCCACTATCATTATACTCAGGAGCCTTAGTGGCAATAAATGGTTATTGAAGTGGGGTTGTTTTGCATTCATTGAAGACCACTCATTCTCCATTAGTTCGCATAAAGCCCTCTATAAAGATTACAAAGGTGGTTTACATTGTCCAACCTGGTCTCCTCCTACCTTATTTTAAAGCTGACCTCCATTAAAAAAGTAAAAAAAAAAAAAAGCTGACTATGGCGCAAACAACAATCAAATTTATAAATAAACATAATTTATTATGCTCTCCCATTTTTATATTTGGGCTGTGTGATTGAATATAAATCAGGAAGTATTATTGTTTGCTGTTGGGATATTATTAGCATCATTAGCATCACTTACAGATAGTGCAATGGCATGCAAGACATGGAGATATTGCTAGCTGAATGGCATAGACTCACTCAGTGACTAGCACTAACCTTTGGTTTCTTGTGTTGTAATCCAAACTTTGTAGATCAGGAGGTTTGGCAGTACTTGGTGAGGTGTGGTGGTTTCTTCTGTTCTAATCCAAACCTTATTGGTCAGGAGGTTTGGCAGTACTTGGTGAGGTGTGGTGGTTTCTTCTGTTCTAATCCAAACCTTGTTGGTCAGGAGGTTTGGCAGGTACTTGGTGAGGTGTGGTGGTTTCTTATGTTCTAATCCAAACCTTGCTGGTTGACTGTTACCTTCTGTCAGGATAACCTGCGGATGGTTGTGGGTTTCCCCTGGGCTTTGCCCGGTTTCCACCCATCATAATGCTGGCCACAGTCGTGTAAGTGAAATATTCTTGAGTACGGCTTAAAACACCAATCAAATAAATAAATAAATAAATAAATTCTGTGCGGATTTTTGGCAAGTACATGATGGTTGTGGCGGTTTTAGTCAGGTTCTGTGAAAGTTTCTTCAACACATTACCGTAAGTCCTGCCATATTGGTCACAAGTTCAATGAACTGATATACATAACAAAAGAAATATGTATTAAGTTCACAAGTAATTTCTTAAAAGACCTACGTATAAAAACTGACATATTTTTAAACTCTTAATTTGCAGAGTCAGAGATCACAGCAAGTGTTGAGAAGGTTGCTGAAAAAGAAGAAAGTTTGATACGATCTGATAATGATGCCAAGGTTTGTTCTGAGTACATCCTTGAAACTGACCATAAAGTCTAAAATGTGAATAATGTTTCATTCATAAATATTTATAGTTGCAAAATAGTTCTTTTGCGCAGTGCGTATTGTTAGGTCAGATTTTACCAGTCTTATTTTCATAAGTAATTTCATTTCCGACTGAAACAAAGAGCGTAAAATGTAAGATAGATGTGTGCATGTCCTCTTCTTGATTTGATTTGACTTGACTGTTTTCTTGGATTATGTGCAGATGGAGATCAGCAGCTGTGAGACCCAGATTGGTGATCTTTCTGAAAAGAGAGCAGAGGAAACAATCCAAGAAACAACCAGAGTACCACAGACAAGGGAGGACTGGGATGAAACCCACAGGGAAGAAGTCATTTCACAGAGTGAGTGGACATGTAAAAGATATGGCATTACATGCACTTCAAGAAAATTTTACACCCGGGCAAGGTTTCCGAAACGTTTGGCTTACAGCACATTGCTGTATTTTTATGGCAGTGTTGTTAGACTGTCCTGAGCATTATATATCAGGTACTTGTAAACATTGCTCTGGTAAGCCCCTAAAGTGGCCTCTGTGGCCAGGTGGGTAGCACGCCATTGCTGCGCAAAGACGCAGGAGCCTCTCACCAATGCGGTCTATCTGAATTGAAGTCTGGACCATGATGGTTTCCTTTCTGGCCGTACGTGGGAAGGTGTCCAGCAATCTGCGGATGGACATGGGTTTCCCCCGAGCTCTGCCAGGTTTGTTCCTACCATAATGCTTGCCACCGTTCTGCAAGTGAAATATTCTTGAGTACAGCGTAAAACCAAAAATTTTCAGTTTTACTTTTGTTGTTTTTTGTCTTTCATATTTCATAATTGCAGATGAATAATACTAGAATTGTTTGTTCTCACCTGAGCAAATTGTATCTTATTATCTTTAACAGGTCCAAGAGGAATGTTTGATTTTTCAAAACAGATCAAGCTGCCTTGTTTACCACAGTTGGAAGGATCTAAACGACCAGTATTACCCAAGCGTCATATGATTGTGCCCAGCACTGCTTCACACATGGCTAACAGTGCTGACGAAGAAGCAAGCAGAGCATTTCCTCATTTGGGGCAGGGGCGCAATGTACCAATGGAGAAAGCATTCCCTATGGGCCACAAATATAACCAAGGAAAAGTACAAGATGACAATAAAAATAATTGTGAAACCTCAGAGGGTATGAGTTTTAAAGCTGTACCTGCCATAACAAGCTTTCCAAAAATGGCTGGGAAAGATTCTCCACTCAGAAGGTCTAAAACTTTGTACACTGAAGGACAGAATTCTGCCCTTACAAACAGTTCAAGATCTCTGTTCCCAGGCCCTGAGCCATACTCAGTCCATGTGAGCAGGTCTACTGCTGCCAAGTTTGCACTGCCCAAAGAGAGCACTTTTGTGTCCAATAAAACTGTTGGGTTTGTTCCGTTAGAGCACCTTGCAGAAAGTGTAACTTGGCGCCGTGACTCGGACACGGACAGAGACAGCTTCTCCTGGATTAACAGACATAACTCAACTAATGTCCAGTCAAATTATATACACAAGGGTCATTTTCCTACCAGACAGTCTAGATTCTCAAGTGCCAAGAAGTTTGCTCCTGCTAAAAATGTGGTAGGTACCAGTGCATCATATTTATCGTGTCATCTGAGGAGTTGAAATAGTTTAGTAATGATATTTCTTACCAAAATTACGTTTCCAGCTGAAAGTTTCTGTATCATTTTTGCTATGTGAATACATGTATATTAATGAAGATCTCAGAAACGATGGGCCCCCAAATCATATGTGACCACACATGTGTTTTCATCACATGGTCTGTACATGTTGAGAGATGGTATAGCTACATCTGTCTGTCTGTCCATTATTTACCAGTGTCATCAATGCGTAGTGCACCCTTACGTTCATTGTTCACTAATATTTATTTATTCATTTATTGGATTTGACTGAAGAATATTTATTTGTACGACCACCAGCAGGTTGTTTGCAAACCTGCCCATGTACGATGGGAGAGGAAGCCAGTTATATGTTCTTGTGCAATACTTGTAAAAACCACATTCATCTTAAACTTATAAAGAAAAACAAATGAGGTATGAAAATTGTATGTTTTGTTATCTTTGTTATATCTTCAGCATGGCTTTTCACGACATCACACTACCCTAGGGGTAAAAAATGGAGAAGAGATGAACTATGTGAGAAATCAGCGCCTAAAACTGTCTGGAGGGTCTCCGGATCATCCTAGCTCCCCTGATAGAAGGTCCACGCACTTTTGGGACAACAAACGTGAATCACCAGACCCCCTAGCCAGTCTGAACTCTCCCTGGAAAGGTTTCACAAGGCAACAAATTGCAAACAGGGAATGGGACAGAAACGCTTACTGGAAGTGGCACACCGTCCCAGATCTCAAGCCGCTGGACCGTAATATGCGCAACGTAAATAATCTCAAATCGGGCTATAAAAGTGTAAGCAACGCGCGTCGTAAAAAGAAAATGGAATTGCCACAGAAATCAACATTGTTTGAGAACTTTGCTAACGAAGATGGATCAAAACTAGGTGCAGCGTTGGCAGCCCGACAACAGTCATTCATTCTCCTCTCAAGCACCCAACATTAAGTTTCAGTATTAACATATTGTCGAATGAGTATATGCAAAAATGGCAAAGCACCGTCAACCCCGTTATCACAAGTAAACATTATATTAGGGTGACATTGATTAAGAAATCCTAGGAAATGTAATGCATGGCTAGCCTCCAGAAAAGACAGAAATGTGTCATCAACATAACGTCCATGGCACATTTCTGTCTTTTCTGAAGGCTAGCCATGTATTATATTTCCTAGGATTTCTTAAATAATGTTTACTTGTGATAACGGGGTTGACGGTGCTTTACCATTTTGGACATATGTTGTCATTACAAATTTGTAATTCCCAATATGAAGTTGTAACGTACGACAACAGAGTTTCATCCCGTTCTGACTGTGGTCTAAGAATACCTGTAGCGTATATAATGCAGTGGGGCCACTTGCATGTGCTTCAGCATGGAAGATTATCCACGTAGGGAAAAAGGTTTTCAGAATTTCTTGAGCAGCTTTTCAACATGGAGAGTCGCTGATATAAATAATTTGTAGTGTTTTGAGGGGATAATTTTCATTTTAGCATGTATCACCCGATGCATTCGCTCCCCAGTGGTCACTGGAGGAGATAGTGACCACTGACGGGTCGTTCCATCGGCCACTAGAGGAGACCATTAACGTCACTGCCACCGCCGCGTTTGACTTCGGTGGAGTCGATGGCGTGTATTGCACCAACTTGATACAACTTCCGTAATATTGGGACGACACACTGGGTTCTCCGGTGGTCACTAAATCTGCCATCAGTGACTGTCAGATCAACGATTAAAACAGACCCCAGAGGTTCACCTCACTGACCCTCAAGTGACGTCATCTCAGGAGTGGGAGGTCACTCCGTCGTCGTGAAGTTGTAACTATGACTGCGTTGTATAAATATTTTTGAAAAGTGTTTTCATTCTGTTGTTTCAGTGATCCAAAATATATATATATATATATATATATATATATATATATATATATATATATTAAACGTGTGATGAAGTTGTTGGCAAATTAAAAAAATATTTATTGTTGCTCCATTCTTGGTTCGGTATTATATTTGAACCAGACCAGAAGCAGTTTCACGGTTCTACGGATTAACTGCTGGCAGGTATGCTAAATGTGCATGAATATACTCCAGTGGTATGACCCATGTGTCAAGGCTGTATGATTGATGAAAGCCTTGTGTTTCCGGGCGCACTCTCAGAGCAAAAGGTAGTGCTGAATGGTATTTATGTGTCAGCGCCTATCTTAATTTGATAATTTAGAATCTGTCATGCTCTGAGCGACGCTCGAAGTTTCTGCTTGGTTTGCCTGCGAGTTATTTGACGTTAATTGATCGAAAATTGGAAATAATGCAGATTAACCCCTCAGAGAAATGGCAGTTATGGTTCCCGATGGCTTAAATGTATGTAACGCTTATGCTGTCCTGATCGGCCGCAGCACCCGGCCAAAAGGGCATCACCCAGGCCGGAACACAGGAAAATTCTGCTTGGGCAACTCTTCTGTTTGCTGACCGCTAATCACTGGTCACAATCAGCAAATGGTATTTGTCCACCGTCCCCGCTAGTGGTATAATAAATGACTAAATAACCACGAGTGCCTGTCTGACCGATGTGGATGTGGACATTGGCTGAGCTCAGTTGTTGTTGCGTAGTGAAGTGTGCTAACTGAACAAGGGCCAGCCGTGGTCTGAAGAGCTGCTGGATGGCTTGTGCTGTTGGTTATTGTTCCACGAGGGAAAAAAAAAGGAGGTGACGGGTTTAAAGAGGCTTGTCCGCGGTTCTGTGAGGCTTTAGGGAGAAGTGTTGGGTTCTGTCGGGCTTATTTCCTGTCCACAACCGCTAACCGGTCTCCGTAACGACAATATTTGTCCTTCACGTGTCGCTGTGGTTGTTCCACCGCCATCTGGTCCATTCAGCTGTAACCGCGACCAATTCAGAGGTTCGGGATTGCGGCAGGCTTTATTGGCCGTATATCCGCCACAACGCAGGACTGAGTAGGGACGGTTACGGGGTATTGCACAAATGACCTCAGATCGGTCGGGCAACCCTCATGATGATGCCGGATGTACGAAGAGTGGAGGCCGACAAAAACAATGAAGCCTCTTTCACTTCTGTTCTCTTCGTCGACCCGTCAAGCGATTGAATCAATCTGACAAAATATCAGTTTTGCTATGAAGCTAATCGTTTGTGATCGAAATGAGATTGTCATTGGTTTACTGTCTTTTTATATTTCCTCATTGCCAGTATCTCTTTAGCATTGTTGGCTTCTGTAATTGGAGTAAAAAAGATGTGATCAATACAGACACGAATTCGGAAGGAAAATGTGGATTGTGCGTTTCTGTCAAAGTTAATCTCGTAATTAAGTGAAGTTTCATTTCTTCATCACAATAAAAGGATCATTTCCTACCATATTTCGTGGCTTTAATTGTTGAATTCAGCATCTCCAAATGCACATCTATGCAAATTATACCTGCAAAGATACGAATTTATAGCCAATGCTAGATACGAATTTATAGCCAATGCTAGATACGAATTTATAGCCAATGCTAGATACGAATTTATAGCCAATGCTACCTTTAGTATTTAACTAATTTTCAATATCACGTGTACAGACGTTTTTCTTTCCGATATTTCCCAGTAGATATGACGTTATACTAGTATTTCGAATTAAAATGGCAGCATGCGGTCTAAACCCCAGTAAAATGTGTCCTGCAAAAAATCTTAACATTGCATGTGCATTAGCTCAAAATGTTTTGCTTTACGTCTTTCTTCTATATGTGAACAGTAGCTATATTTTCACAAAGACAGAATACTCTCCAAACCCCTGTAAGATGTGTTCTTGCAAAACCCTCTAATTGAATGCATTATCATTGTACCAATGAATCGAGTTCAACTTTTTGATGTACATTGTCTTTCAATTGTCTTTGGTTCATTCTTAGATGTGACTAGTGTCGCATAGATGTAGTTCGTACACGGCGTTCGTGATGTACAATGTATTCAAGGAGTCACAAATGCTTTTGTCTTCGTTCAGAGCATGCGCATGCAGTCCAGACTGTTTCACAGATTGTTTACTTAAGAACACACAAAATCCCTTTCCCTTTAAAGCATATTTTGTATGACGAACAACGTAAATAGCCCCGAAGGCAGCCATTTGAGGCTGCAAGGATTCTTCGAAAGGAATTGACAACAGTTAACGGGACAAAGGCGTCAAGCCCTCGCTCCTGACAATAGATCCGCGAAGAAGGACGATAATTGTTCCGCCAACGCCCTCGGCACAGTCGTCTGTTGACCTGATCAGGGTTGGGTTTTCGAGGCGGAGAACTGGCCATGATGTTTGAACAACGCCGATATGTTTACCTATTAATCGTATTTGACTGGCAGGGGTATCGGTTAACCGGCGCTCTCCCGTCTGTCCTTGGGATTGTGGGTGAGATGGGTCTGGGCCAGGCACAAGTACCTGCTCTCTCCAGCTGATATGTATGCCATTGATACCACTGACAAACGGTCAGATGATAGTTTGTATTTCGCTCCTTTGTGACATGTATAATCATGCTTTATCACTGCCACTCTCCACATTATTTGCACAGTGAGTAGGGAATTGCCTTTTGTGGCAACGTGAAGCCTGAAAAGAGGGACACTTAAGCTGAATTGCTTGTTCTGATGCTGTTACATGGTCTACCACAAGTGGTGGATACACACTGTGCAGCACTCTAAAAGTCGTTGCCATTCACTGATTTGCGTTAAATGGAAACACTTTTGAAACTTTGAAACATAACTATATTATCAATCAAATTTTTTGTTCTTAGTTCTAATGACAATGTGCAGAATAGGGTATCATTATATACAAAACAGCTGTGAGGATTTCTTGACAAAATAGGACAGAATGGGCTCGATCATTTTGGAATCCACATCTTGCTTGTTACCCTGTTGGAAAGGTGGTGGTAGGGGGGGGGGGGGTGTAATTTGCTCCGTACTGTGATGACTGTTTTCTACCAGAGGTAAACTAGACGTCGCATAAGGAAAAATATATTCGCATGTAATCGATTGTGTGCACAACTGGAAAAGGTCAGGTTGACCTTAAAAACAAAGGTGCGTATTGTTATATATTCTTTGAGTCAACTGAACAGAACAAAACATCAGAATGAAACACTGTCTTCATTGTCCGATTTGTTTTTTAATGAAAACAGAATCCAGTCCTGCTTATGATGGAATCGGAAAAGCTGAGAACTGTCGATGCTTGCCTCTTTATGGTTTGGTGGATGCGCAAGGTTGGTCATGTTTGTCATCCAGGGTGGAGATAAGGGCAGACATCGAGCAAAACGCGGGCGTTAATCTGACCACCAACTCCCAAGGCGGGGACCCCGGAACCAGGCAGGCCACTTGACGCTTAATGCTGCGCAGTTACGGTTCACCAGAAGAAAGAGATGAAAATGATACATGATAATATTACGCCTCTCGGGACACGTCCTCGTCCGGTCCGTTATGACTGCTCTATCATACCGTGTCGTAACACCCCATAGACTCCGGGCCCGACCCAAAGTCGTTATTTGACGGGAGTTCAATTTCAGCTAGAACCTGAGAGAACTGACGGGGCCCCCGAGTGAAAATATGACGAAGTGTCAGTATGGCAGCTAAAGATTGGCTCAGCTGATGGCGCTCTCTCCGAAGCCTAATGTTGTTTCACGGCTATCTGACTACCTCACTTGGACCTGTCCTGCTGGTTTAATAAGTAATTACCATTTTGATGTTTTCTCCATGACCTGTGATTGATAAGCGAGCAGGAGTCGGCTTCCTCTTTTAACCCGAACCCCTAACCTCGTAGTCTGCCCGGGCCAGAAGATCGCATAAGTACCTTAGCCGGGGCGAGCTAATCCGGGCTAAATGAAGTATAGATCGCTATGGGTTATGACACGCCACTTATCAAGCCGGCTGCTTTTTGCATATACTAACATTATGCCGGAGGTTCTGTGTAACACCGGAGGGGCAGCACAGGGAGATATAATCCCCGTTATGAATCAAATTATCCCGCGCTGGCACAAAGCCCTCACAAGTGGAGATAGGCCAGGGGCCGAGACCAGGTTTCAGCCTATGCTAATTTCGAGCCCTCTTCATCTGGCCGGCCAATTAGTAAGCCAAATAGCTTCAAAGTCCCCTTAATTGATCCCCGAGCAATCTATGATTTTTGGTTGTCCGATATGAAGGATATTCTGGTGCCAGACATGGTTCATATCGCCAACTGTGCAGCCCGGCTGGCCAGTGAGGGTAACGCAGCTTTGACAAAACTGCCAGTATTAATGAAGCGTCGGCAACAAGCATTACTCTTCCCTAATGCGCCATTTTAGTTCAGTGTGATGTAGCGAACTACCGCCTCGGGAAATCTTCTTTGATCCTTTTTACATAATGTCTTCCTTCATACCCTTCATATTTGCCTGTTTTCAAATTTCGTGTAATAGGTCGTGGCTTATGGCTGCTGTCACCTCACCGCGCCTTTTACTCAACTTCCCTTTGTCTGGAAAGTTGTGTACTCCAGCTAACTCCCGAAGTAAACGTAATACCTTACGCTCAGCAAAGGGAGAACCTTCTTATGCACTCTCCTAAGCTGTTTCGTTGTGTTATTACCAATGAAACAATCTCCAAAATGTATATAGTTGTTGGGTTTGCGCATGATTCACTGCATGCGATAAGCAACTTGTGGCAATAGTAAACAACGGCCCAGCAAAAGTTATTTTTTGACATGACAATGAGAAATGCATGTACGTCTAATGGCTATACATCCTTTGTGGTTTATGTCAAATCCCAATCGTCTAACTTGTTACATTTCCATTTCCTTGTGGCATTGTAACGGCTGTTAGGCTATATTATGTTTGGAACATTAAATACCAAGAAGCAAACATTCTTCTTTGGTTGTTCTTCACAACTATGTCCATACATTTTAAGTCACTTATCAAATGAAGTTATTGAGGTAAACCTAATCTGAATCCTCTAAGTAAATTTGCTTCATTTATTATCATTGACAATTTGCATTGCACCTTATAATTAAAAAGGTACAGCACCAGAGCAGCGATGACATGGCCAATCCTGGACAGCTAGTACGTTTCAGTTTCCAATCCTGAAGGCCAGACGGAACTAATAAACATACCTTTTGTGATTTTGATATTTTTGTTATAGCCGTACAGCATTATAAAGCTATGGCGAGTCACTATACATGAGACGGGACTCTTGTGCCTTATCATTTTCTTTAAAACACCACAATAATAGTGCCATAATAGTTACGTAACTGTGACTGCTTTAGATTCTGGAAGCAATCCCTGACTCAGACGTTTAAAGCTCTGCATGCTTGGATGTAGCCATCAATGAGATCCCGCGTTGGAATCCACCTCTCCTTGTTTCCGCTGTGCCCTTTATATCCAGGGGTAACAGCCAGGAGCCTTGTGAGAAGGTTGTATCCGTGCACTCGGACGTTTTTTACCGATGAATCGAACTGACATAATTAAAGAAGCAAACTGTTTAAAAGTGGAAAATGCTTAAGAGCGGCGTTAAATACCAGTGGAATGATATTACATTCCATTTTAGGGTAGGTATAGAACTACATTTTTACCTCCAGTCATTGGTACATGTGTATCCTGTCCTGTCTCAATCATTCTACGACAATAGGTAAGTGTCCTGCTTGAGAATCGTGTTAAACCTGAACCAGACAAGCAAGTAAGCAAACTTTTGGACCTGGGCTCGTAAGTTTATCAAACAACTTGAAGAGTTAATTCATAAATTGCAGGTGTTTTAGACCGAACTCAAATTGTTGTTGGTGCATTGTTTTGCTGTTAAAAAAATTCATAGAACAAAGTTTATCAACTGTAGCCGTGTTTGAAATTTTTCCTTAAATCTTAAGACATTTGATAAATATGGGCCCAGCATCTTTATTTACTTTCACATTTATCGCTTCGATATGGCGGAAACATTAGCGATTTGACGCTCAGCCATAGTCATTAATTCCTTTTGTTTCAGCATGTTTCTATAAGTTTGTTGAACTAAACTTGCTTAAAGGGAAGGACATTGACAGATTGATTAAGATGCGTATTTATGTTGAATAGCTAGAACCTGCAATGTGTGAACCTGGGTTCAATCCCGGTCGTGGATAAGAACCGTTTAAGGTGGAGAAAACGTGAAAATTATATAAAGTTCAGATGAAAGAGTGCGAAAATTTAGTTGTAAATGTGGTCTTCACTATTCTTTCGATTTTTCTTTAAAGAGAAAAAGACACTAGAAAAGAATGTTTGTATGATAGGTATTTGGAACCACCATTTGGTATATAAATAGTCTTTGTGTAATGATGTTATAAATGATGTAACACATGTTTAATAAATATATTTGCACTAGAATTTGGTCTTTTCAGCTAACAAATGTGTTCAACCTGTATTTTGATCATATTTATGTTTTAATATATTCATAAAAATTGTCATAATTCAGATTAAATGCACATGTTTGGATATAAACAACAAATTTCCTTCAAATATATTTAGTAAATATGCATCACATCATTGTTTAAAACATGCAACGACGATAAACACCAAAAGTTGGTCCGAAATAGCCACCATATATACATATTTTCAAAAACCATTTTTTCATGCAAAAAAAAATGAAAAAATATATTGAAGGCCAAATCTGCAAATATGGTTTCACTGTCTTTCATCTGATTTTAGCACCCTTTTTATGGTTTCTTCTCCTTTAACATGAGCGTTTATTGTTCTTGACCTTGGTGGCAATATAAAGAGGTTTAATGTGTTGGTGTGGATGTTTAATATGAAAGACAGCACCTGACTCAGGTCTATGTTCACTGAAGGACTACCATTCAAGGTATCATAAACTGGCATTAAATTTTTTTTTTTTAATTTTTTTCAACCGAATAAAAGTTTAGTGAAACTTCGTTTGACACGGCTTCAGCACGTCTCCATTATCGAGAGAAAGGTGACGTAACGTTTACTCCAGCTCTTGAACGTCGGAGGTACTTTCCATGTGATAATCTAAGCAGTAATCTATGGCAGATAAAGGTTGTGGACTTCGGCGGTGACGGCCCAAGTGATAACTAGCTTTCTCGGTAATTGAATATACTGGCATTCGACTGTCGCTGGATTTTATGCTTCAAATTTGTAGTGGCGGCTTTTAAGATGAAAACAGTGCTGACCTAGTTATCGCGGACGTCAGAGAAAGTGCCTCGGCTTGAACACGGCATTTTAATAATTTTGCTGTATTTTATGAAAGAAAACAGAAAAAAATCCCTTGTATGCGAGAAAGACCAAGCAACAAAACTTAAATTCTTCAGTTGTAATAAATTCAGAGAAGAAAAACTTATATCCTTAAGATTTAATTTGTTTTGGCATAAGATTTAGTTAATTTTAAGTGTTGCCGGATGAGCTGCGGTCTACTCATTCCCATACACCTATGGCGTCTCTACTGAACTTAAATCATCGACAAAAATGTATTGGTATAATTTGAAAGGAGGAGTGACTAAGTAGGCCTATAGGGTTTATTGGGGGAGATGAATATGGTTTGGGCCGAGAGGGTACGCTAGTGTTTGACATAATTTGGCGTCGTTGAATATTATACAGCTTGTAAAGCAACTTATTTTACGTGTATGGTGGTCCGTGAATGATACAAACCTGTCCCACATCACTGTGTGAAATGACCCTTCGGCTACACGTAACTAAATCGTTGTAAACGGTCTCAAACGCAGTAGTTCTGTGTTATGTGTCACTTCATTGAGTGAATCGGTAAAGGCCACGTCACACCTTAAGCCGCGCAATTTGACATGTCTGATAGTAACGTGCTTGACTGGATAAAATTGGGAAGATGGTTGCCTCTGTTCACACCAGCCATTTGTGCAGTATTGTCATTTTATTCCACATGTTATTCGGTGAAATCTCATTAAAATAATAAAGTGCGATAATTTTTAGAAAGCTTGAGTATCCTGCTTTGGATTGAAATTTGTTTTAGCCAGGCGCTATCTTTTCCTTAAAGTGGTCTAACAAGGAGGATGTTTGTAGGTTACTTGCCATCATTCACCATTCACGTAGACCTTGTAAGGGTACGTCACATGTCAAAAAGTATGCCACTTATTTGTCAAAGGCCTGTGGCTTTCTTAGTGTCCCTTTTCCTCCTCCCATGAAAGTGACCACCGTTTTTGTGTATATGTAACATTTGAGTACAGCATTGAATCATTGTCGTACAAATTTGTTCAAAAGTTTGTTATACTTGAGAAGAAAAAATACGACTACATAAACACGAAAAGTATACTTAATATATTAGCCACGTTACAGAATGATTTTCCGTGTTCCAGTTTAATAGACTGCCAGGTGCATGAGGAAATATTTAGCTATATATATGGTTTTAAAAATTTGAAAAAATCATTCATCTTGGCGGCTTTTCATTTTTTTTTTTGAAATTTCGCATTAATATTCTATAAAGTTGGAGATTGCTCCCTCTGCATGCCCTTGATGGTTTTCTTCACTTCGTCTCGGCGTGTCACTTCACACTTGATATATGGCGGCTTCACTCTCAATCCTGCTGGTGGAATGTTTCCAGTTGTGTGCCTTAGCGCTTGTATGACTTCCTCAGGCCTAACGTAATGTCCTCGAGGTGATTCGGCGGGCTATAGGTGAAAGAGCCGTGCTCTAACCTTTAACCACGGTCTCCCCCATGTAATTAAACCCGATCAGTGGTCGCGAAACGAGTGATTCATCACCTTACACACACCTGACAGTATTATGCCTATTAATCTTCACCTCATATTTGTTTGTCAGAAGCATACAGTGAAGTTGCCCCTGATTGATACGCCACGGCGACATCGCCAATTACCGATGCCCTATGAGTTCTTGATAAACCCCGGGAAGGTTTGAATGGTGTCCTGTCCCTGGTGACGACCCGGTGGTCTTGTCATCAGCAAGGAAGTAATAAATCCATCCCCGTCTCCCCCATACCCCACCTTCACAGATCCACAATCACGGACCCACGGTCACCCAGCTCATCACTACAGAAACCCCAACCGTGTAGCAGGATGCCTCGTGCAGCTTCGTATAACACATGTAACTCCGCGCTAAAATATGATATAGTGTTATGACGCCATGGCATCAGTCCAATGAAGCGCAACTTTAGATCCTCGGGCGTCTTCCGTGGAACGCGGCAACAATATATGTACCGTATGGCGGGTTGCCCTAATTCCTGGCGCTGAAGTTTGCCATAATTGTTAAGTCGTCAAGTCTTCTCTTTTCATTTATTATTCATCAGGCTGTTATGAGGCGTGCATCTATATTTGGTAAACACTGGCACATGGTAAAGGTTTAATGGGAAGACGCCCGGCAAATCTGGCCTCCAGACTCAGCCGGGACGAGTCGTTGGTGGCGGCGAACCGAGAACGTTGATGAATGACCCTGATGTTAATGTTGTTAGCAGCAGTCTTGTGTGAAGAGAACATTTTTAAGTCATTGTCCACGGAGTCCGAGGTGTCGCCTAGGAACTGAGGCTGTAGCAAATAGGTAGCCAATGGCCCCTGTAATTACCGCAATATTTAATCATCTTCGGCAAAACAGAAACCAATGTACAGAAAAAGCAGACGTGTAATACGACAGATGGCCCACACCGGGATGGTTGGAGTCTAGGGCTTTGCCGAAGACGTGACTAATATAGCAAGTGACCGGTCACTCGGTGGTCATTTTATTGAATTAAGTTGATGTTTTATGGTGAGAAGAGAAGCGAAGCAAAAACACGTCTCTTACCACGGAAATAGGGCTCACTTACATGTAAAGAGTTTCATTGTTCACGAAAAGTGGCATCTAAATTTACAGAAAATTCATTTCTTTATTTAAATATATTAAAAATATACACTGTATGTTATTTTACCTGCAAAGTTGAAGTTCCAGCTTTGTTATTTGAAGTGTCTGTTTAAAACCTTTTAACAATGCGGTCGCTGTGAGATCATGTCGAGTCATGTCAGCTATAATGCTGACAGCCATCGTATCAGTGAAATATTCTTGAATACGGCGTAATCGCTAAACAAATAAAATAGATAAATAAAAATGAAGTGTTATACCAAGGACTTCAAAAATGGCACAAATGATTAGCGTACCCGATGGTGGGTAAGTTTTAGTTAAGTTTTTTTAATGCACTTAACAAAACGTTCACTCTTTTTGGAAACGTTTTTTGCTACACGCTAATGGGCCCATGCAGTATTTTAACCTAAATAATTCTTTCCGTCTGGTATGAACACTGCTTCTTCCATCTTATGTGCTGGTATACACCCTTCATAAACGGGATGATGTCAAGGAGTAGATGATTGTGTGTCTGTTCATACGAACAAGATGATGGAGTGTTAAAGGCTAAACACATCGCAAAAGGATAAGTCATCATGGCGATATAATCTTTGTCTAACACGGCGATTTCCGAAGTTTTCTTTTATGAGAAAGGGCTATGTTTTTATTGGCTATAGCATTTGAATGTAATTCAGCTTAATGTAAAATTAATATGGTCCCACCTTATTCTCAAGGAAGGTAATGATATAAGTCTATCGATCTGTGCCAGTTCTACAATATTCACCGTGAGAGTAATGATATTATGATATCCGTCTGTACCATTTCTACAATATTCTACATGAAGGTGGTGATATAGAAAGATATAACCCCCAGCTAACACCACTTTATTCTCCTTGGTGAGTAATGATATATAATGTAGGCGTATTGTGATTTCAACTATATTCCCCACGACACTGATGAAATGATATCGGTCTGTTCCACCAAATTCTTCTTGTCGGTGATGATATAATGATATCTGTCTGTGCCAGTTCCTGTATGATTCTCCATGACGCTATTGATATAAGGGTATCGGCCTGTGCCAGCCCCACTCGGTGAGAGTGATGATGTGAAATGTGTCAGTTTAAGGTCCGCTATATTTTCCATAACGGTGATGATGTGATATCTGTCTGTGTCCATTCCACTGTATTCTCCAGGGCGGTGATAATAGCAGGGTATCGGTCCGTGTGAAATCCACTGTATTTTCCATGGTAGTAATGCTATGATGTCGGTTTGTGCCAGTTCCACTGTATTCTTCTTTATGGTGATGATATAAGGGTATCGATCTGTGCGAAATCCACTATATATGATAAGTGCATGACAGTTACTGAGATTACTGGTCTGCGCCACTCTTACTTTACCTATATGGCATTATGGCAATGATAATGCAAGGATTCTTGAGCGTTTCTGTTCATGTGAACATGAGGAAGGTCATGTGTTCCTGTTGCAATAAAATCATGGCATAGGATGTACATGTGTGCCAGTCCCACTGTAACCACTGTACGATGCAGTCCCACTGTAGCCACTGTACGATGCAGTCCCACTGTAGCCACTGTACGATGCACTCCCACTGTAACCACTGTACGATGCAATCCCACTGTAACCACTGTACGATGATAATTAGGGGATATTAGTGTGTGAAAATTCCTCTAAACTTTCTCGGCTTGTTGATATAAGAATATCGGCCAAGGTAACAATTTAATATCTTTCGTTTAGATTATATAATTTTTTGAGATTGTGATTCTTAACGAAACAGGTCTTTGGGAATATATGCCCTCAACATCGTAATATATAACATATCGTAGGCCTTGGAAAATAAAAGCATGAAAGTGCAATGTCAGAAACAACATTCCCGATGGATTATCATACCATCAGAACGATGACAATTATGTTCGTGATAGATTTTCGCGTTCGTCAAGGCGGCTGGAATCTCTAGGAGGAAAACTTTAGGTCATTCATGTGACCTACTTTAGGTCAATGATATGCGACGATCCAACAGTATCCACCACAACCATGTAATCTCCATGAAGACCACTTTAGGTCATTGATATGCGACGGTCCCACAGTATCCACCACAACCATGTAATTTCCAGGAAGTCCACTTTAGGTCCTTGATATGCGACGGTCCCACAGTATCCACCACAACCATGTAATCTCCAGGAAGACCAGTTTAGGTCCTTGATATGCGACGGTCCCACAGTATCCACCACAACCATGTAATCTCCAGGAAGACCAATGTAGGTCAGTAATGTAGGACAGTCCCACAGTATCCACCACAACCATGTAATCTCCAGGAAGACCACTTTAGGTCAGTAATTTGCGACGGTCCAACAGTATCCACCACAACCATGTAATCTCCATGAAGACCACTTTAGGTCATTGATATGCGACAGTCCCACAGTATCCACCACAACCATGTAGTCTCCAGGAAGACCACTTTAGGTCAGTAATGTGGGACGGTCCAACAGTATCCACCACAACCATGTAATCTCCAGGAAGACCACTTTAGGTCAGTAAGGTGGGACAGTCCCACAGTATCCACCACAACCATGTAATCTCCAGGAAGACCAATTTAGGTCAGTAATGTAGGACAGTCCCACAGTATCCACCACAACCATGTAATCTCCATGAAGACCAATTTAGGTCAGTAATGTAGGACAGTCCCACAGTATCCACCACAACCATGTAATCTCCAGGAAGACCACTTTGGGTCAGTAATGTGCGACGGTCCAACAGTATCCATCACAACCATGTAATCTCCAGGAAGACCACTTTAGGTCAGTAAGGTGGGACAGTCCCACAGTATGCACCACAACCATGTAATCTCCAGGAAGACCACTTTAGGTCAGTAATGTGGGACAGTCCCACAGTATCCACCACAACCATGTAATCTCCAGGAAGACCACTTTAGGTCAGTAATGTGCGACGGTCCAACAGTATCCATCACAACCATGTAATCTCCAGGAAGACCACTTTAGGTCAGTAATATGGGACAGTCCCACAGTATCCACCACAACCATGTAATCTCCAGGAAGACCACTTTAGACCAGTAATGTGGGACAGCCCCACAGTATCCGCCACAAGCATGTAACCTCCAGGAAGACGACTAGGTCATTCATGTTCGACGGCCCCAAAGTATCCACCACAACCATTTAATCTCCAGGAAGACCACTTTAGGTCAGTAATGTGCGACGGTCCAACAGTATCCACCACAACCATGTAATATCCAGGAAGACCACTTTAGGTCATTGATATGCGACAGTCCCACAGTATTCACCACAACCATGTAATCTCCAGGAAGACCACTTTAGGTCTTTGATATGCGACAGTCCCACAGTATCCACCACAACCATGTAGTCTCCAGGAAGACCACTTTAGGTCTTTGATATGGGACAGTTCCACAGTATCCACCACAACAATGGTATCTCCCGGGAGACCACTTTACGTGAGTGATATGCGACAGTCCCACAATATCGCTCACAGTCATATAATCTCCAGGACGATGATCTTTAGTTCATTCATATGCGTCAGTCTCACAGTACCTGCCACAACCACATAATCTCAAAGAAGACGATTTTATGTCCTTGATGTGTGATCGTTCTTTAGCAGTACCTGACATGGATACCTGTTGTTCCATAAGTGTACATAATGACTTAACAGCCAACATATGCAAAAGGGAGACATGGTCTTTTAGTAGCACCTGACACAAATACCTAACAGTTCAGTAGATGCCCCTGAGGACTCCACAAACAGTGTCCTGTACTAATACCTGTTGGTTCTGTAGGTGTACCTGCTGACACAACAGTCAGTGTATGTATGCTACATGAATATCTACTGTACTTGTGTCTAGATCAACATCATTTTCTGCTTAGCCATATTTATATGACTTAAATATTTTTTACGTGGCATTACGTCATAATCATTTATAAACGGGCTAACGGTTCTCACACATTTAGCCAACTTGGGAACGCTGAAGCTGGGTTAAAAAACCTCATAATAAAAGACAAAGGATTGATAGAGGTTGTATTTTGGATCATAAATGGTACTTCTACATCATTTCAGATGATTTGCTCATGTCTTTTACTTTATTCGACATGAATATATCAATTTTTTTTCAATTTGTTACAAACTGACTGATATGGCCAGTATGGCGTTAAGCTACAAATCATTTGTTCACTGTTATTTTACGCCATTGTGTAATGATGAGGGGCATCCGTGTGGCCGAGTATAGTTAGCGTTCTAGCGCAGCACAATGACTGAGGAGATACTCACCAATGCGGTCGCTGTGAGTCCAACTCAAGCTGGCTCCCTCTCTTGTCGTACCTGGAAAGGTTTAGTCCGCGGGTGGTCGTTGGTTTTGGCCGGGCTCTTCCCGGTTTACTCTCACTATAATGTTAACCGCCCCCACCATAATGCTGACCACCCCCACCATAATGTTGACCACCCTCTTATAAGTGCAATAGTCTTGAGTATATACGGCGCATAAGCAAATCAAATTAACAAATAAATCTAGTAATGCTTTCAAATATTTAATACGCACAAGTATTAACATTATTCCACACGAACATCGGGCTGTGATCTTACATCATGCCACACGAATTTCTCATGGTTCTTTAACAGATATATCACTTAGGGCATTTATATTTTCCAGAATTTCACGAATTTTTCAATGTGGTTGAAACGTATTATACGAATAATCTTTAATATTATTAGACAGAAATAGTGTACACCAGTGTGGTTCTATAACATAATTCAAAGCAATTTCTCTTTTAAGATTATTCCACACGAATATGGTATGGTTCTTTTTCGCTATTCAACTCAAATACCTCGTGAAGTTTTAACAATATTCAACACGACTTCCTCGTGTGGCTTCTACATTATAATTCAATATTCCATGGAACCTTCATATTATTCCATGCGAATTTCTTACGATGAAAATTATTTCACACGCATATGCCTTCACATTATTCCACATGAGTATCTTTTGTGGTTTAACAATAATTTAAACCACATTTCGGTGGCCTAATAGCTAGAGCGTCCCCCTGGAAATTGGAAAAGGTCGGATCAAACCCGGACAGGATCGCATACATACCAAATACTTTACAAATGGTACTTGTTGTTGCCTCGCTTGGCAACCTCTCGCTTGAGAGGTTAGAGCAAGGAGACAGGGTTGATTGGCCCGGTGTCAGTATAATGTGATTGGGTCGGGTGTCATGTCTGGTGTCTTCGACATGATACTTTAGTGGAGGCATGCAGCACTTCGGTGGCATGCACTCGCCCTGCAAGAAGACAATACATTGTAGACACACATAATGACCAACATGAATAACTCATGAGTGTTCAACCTTAATTCACACCGCCATGTATAGTTGAAATATTGCCGACCTGGCGTTATAAGCTGTAATTGTTCATTCATTTAAAATTACTTTGTACGGATATCTCATGGTACTTAACATTATTCCACAGGCATATCCGATGGCGCTTAAACAGTGCTTTGCAAGAACATCTCACAGTGGTTAAACATTACCGGACACGATTGGCCCATGGTAGTTTAACATTACCGGACACGAATGCCCACGATGGTTTAACTTTACCGGATACGAATTGACCACAATAGTTTAACATTGCCGGATACGAATGGCCACATTGGTGTAACATTACCGGACTCGAATGACCGACGATGGTTTAACATTACCGGACACGAATGGCCGACGATGGTTTGACATTACCGGACACGAATGACCTACGACGGTTTAAACATTACCGGATACGAATGGCCCACAATAGTTTAACATTACCGGACACGAATGACCGACGATGGTTTAACATTACCGGATGCGAATGGCCCACAATGGTTTTAACATTACCGGACACGAATGGACCACAATGGTTTAACATTACCGGACACGAATGACCTACGACGGTTTGACATTACCGGACACGAATGGCCCACAATAGTTTAACATTACCGGACACGAATGACCGACGATGGTTTGACATTACCGGATACGAATGGCCCACAATAGTTTAACATTACCAGACACGAATGACCGACGATGGTTTAAACATTACCGGATGCGAATGGCCCACAATGGTTTAACATTACCGGACACGAATGACCTACGACGGTTTGACATTATTCCACAGAAATATTTATTAATTTATTTGATATTTCACTTATTCGAAGACGGCCAGCATTATGGAGGAAGTAGCACACACCATCATCGACAGGTTGCTGGCAGACCTTCGCACCTACAGCCGAGGAGGAAGGCAGCATGAGCCGAACTTAAACTCACCACTACGACTGCATTGGCGAGAAATTCTTCTTGCTCATTGTGCCGTGCCAGGGTGATAGCAACTTCGGAAGTTGCTGTAATCTTGTTCATCAAGAATACTTGTTTCATTGTGCTTCAGTATCATTCTACACGAATATATGTATCTAGTGACGATTTCACATGGTTAGCTTCATATTAATGCATGGTGTTTTCAACATTTTTCTTTTATACGTTTTGACCATGCAAGGGTATATCTCGCAGAAACATGATGTTGTCAGCTTACCATGCAAATAGTGTCATCTTGTATTAAAACCTATACCCTATACATGAATGCTTGCATATCGTTTGAAAAGCATTTTATTTGTGTCAATGAGTTTTACACCTTATTTAACACATTTAAGAGACACGAACACAGTTATAGTTTATAGGTAGAAGAAACAGTGTATAAACCACAGAAGCCACAGTAATTTTCAAGAAGAAGATAAATTGTGATTACTTTACACATCAGATTAGTATTTGAAGATGGATATTTGCATGTATCCCATGATGCATTTGGTAGTACTCTGAACGATGATACATATTCCACGACAAAGGATGCATTACTTTGCATCACTATGTTTACCCCACCGTAGAATTATACCATGCGTGATTTATTGATTGATGTTTATAAGCCGTTCTTAGCAATGTTTTCATGTATATATGGGAGCGATTAGTATCGTGGTCTTGGCTTGGTCTAACCACAGCTTTTTAACCCGCAAAGTGAACTCTGGGTGCATGCCAAATTGTTGGAAGGCGATTGATCACCAAGAAGTGAATGTAAGACTGCTAAATGCTCATGCAAACATTTATTTACAACTCAAAGACCCCGAGAACAGCCACTATATATAATAAGCAGTACTTTGGATGATCAGATATCACGATTCAGTGACAATGTTTAGAAAGATATTATAGATCTTGAATCGAGAGGTATTTTGAATTCTTATCGTCGTGCAATACATGGTCAAAATGTTCTCCAAGAAGAAAATTTCAGTGAATATTTTAGTGTCCATAGTACAGAAATCCTTATAATTGATGATTTATTGTCTGTAAGTAGCAGCAGACAGAGTACCGGATGTCCAGTACATCAATTTATAGTGAATACGGAAAGAACCAATGTTTGGCAATAACAACTTGTCTGTATTCTGTTTAACATCGTATAATCAAGAAGGACTACTTCATGTCCTCCTTCACCTTATTCTCAGAAATTATATTTTACAGCAATATTAGGGAGTTGCTTCTTTTATCTACTTGTTATCATTCTGTTCTGGTGTATTATATACCAGCATTTCCTTTTCTGGACATGTAATGCATTTATGACAGTATTGACGTGTTGGTGATCTGAAGATTTGACCTTTTGGCTATACCGAAATTATAGGTGATAATAGGCCTACTCTTTTTATGTCTACCCTTTTCTTGACAATAACAGCATTCCCCAACTATTTATTTATATGTTTATTTATTTATTAGATAAATGATCTAATATGTTTTGACTTAGACTGGCAGAGCCTCGGGATAAGCTGCATTTAAACATCCGATCATTAAGCGAATAACAAGATTCGAGCATATGGCCTCGCTTGGAAGTTGCGTCTTGACAAAGGTTTGAATAAACTCGACCAGGAGGGCCCATGTGTTATGTTTCAAAGCGCCAATTATCATGTTATGTTCGTCACACAGGTTTCATTAAGAATAGTCTACTGAGCATTAAGTAACGCGCTGACCGCAACATAGACTAACAGGGGGAACAACTCGTGCACCCTTGGGAGATTGTAGGGTACAGAATCCCCCAATCTGGGCTGTACTGAACCTTCTGCTCCTATCCGTCATCGATCGCCGTGGTCGATGCTGTGACTCCGCGAGGCAAAGATTCGACATCCCATTGTGTTTGTCCGATGTAAACAAGAAAACTTGTCACTAAAAGAAGCTATTATATGTGAATAATTATGACGCAGTATTGTTTTGTGAACGCACGCTCTATTTAAGGGAACCATTTAGATATTCGACGACAAAAAAAAAAAAATAACCACTAAATTGATGAACAACTTGGTGGCTTTGTTTTTGCCTCGGGTGTGAAATTAGTAAATAACTTCGAGAAGGGAAGGGAAGGGAAGGTAAGGGGAGGGGGGTATTAAGTTGATCAGGTTGATCAGCTGTAGGTAAGCCAGCGTAGGTAAAAGGGTAAAGAAAGCTATACGCCAGTTAGAGTACATGTACAGATTGCTGACAAATACTAATGAGTTAATATCAGAAGGTTGCGCAGTTTAAATGCAAACCGTGCTCAGATTACGATAGGCTGACACTTATTTATGACGGCTGATGTTGTGCGTCTCGATGGCAGATGTTATAGCGGGAGGGACGGGGCTGAAGCTGGCCCTGTCCGTCAGGACTATCTGTGTTTAGTCTATACTTTGTCGGTGACAGATTTCCCGTTCCGATCTGCCAGCAATGACAGGGTAGAACCGAGAAACTCAACGCCGATCAACTTCCCGGATAACAACACCGCCTTTATTGTTGTAACTGAAGTATACGGGAAGCCTGGCTCCCACTGTGGGGTATACGCGCCGGGCCACACCTATACTCTACCCCTCCCATCATACCCCGTCCTGCTAAGTTGCACATGCATCTGACTGTACAATTCATATTGATCTGATGAAAGTAGTGGGCCTACATTTGCTGTACCATAACTATACTCTGATAACTCTACAGCTCTTCTAGAAACCATGTAGACATCATACCTACACAAGTTTATTCACATCTACCTAGGTACTGCACCTTTAACTAGCTTAGTTTCTCCGCAGCCATAGTATACATAGTTGTCGCCATTGCTTAAGTGTAACATCGCTAATGGCACCCATTTCCGGTTAGTACGAAAGTGTTTAAAAACTTTCGGATGATACAAGCGAAGATTTGTTTTGAGCGTCTTAAGTTTAGAGTGTTTAAAGATATGGTGCAGGCGGCATATGTATGTCAGTAGATAGCAGCGGGTAGCCACGGGAGTAGACATATGTTATAGGTCAGAGTGTCTGCGCAGATAATTGATGACCTCACAGCCATACATACTGTTTATTTATTAGTCTGGGGCGCGCGGGACCGTGATAGGGTCAAATCAGGTTATGTTAGTCCACCGCGCCAAATAGTTACACCTCATACACTGCAGTTCTCTTTTTGCCGCTCCTAACAGCTGAAAGGTTTTGACATTTCTCGACCAAGCGCGAAGCTCGTTTGCCACAGGTATACGGCTGCCTTTCTCACAGCTGGGTCTGGGGCAGGCGAGTGTTTGCTGCCGGTTAACTATCTGGCCCCTTTGTCACCTGTGTAGACTAGCGGCCTGTATAGGTTTGACCTGGTCTCTATGGGGGTGAGGGATTCCTGCGTTCACCTGGCGTAAGAAGTAGACAGGCTTCAGACAGATCAGTACCTACATGTACAGCTTATGGTCGAATCCCTGGTTAGGGCTGGCCTAGCTCCACCCGAGGCGTGGGCCGAGCACTTCTCAGCACAGCCAGAACGGCCGACGCACTGATGGGTAAAATTGAGTCAGCGTCGTGTTAAAATCATCACAACACTTCACACCTCTAACTCCATCCATTCATCTTCCGCGGACATTAACCTGTCGAAATAACACTGGAGCGGTCGTTTTTTTATTATTCTGTGTAATGAAGTATTGCTTATAGGTATAAGTGAATCCGACTGTCAGTGTTAATTAAGACCAAAAAAAAAAAAAAACCCAAAAGCGCCCATTATTTTCGGTACTAAATGTTACGTATCATAATGTACCAAACTCATTACAAGTCATTTAACTCTAATAGATGATATACTTGTCTAGCAGAGCGAAAACACCATAGTCTGATAAGGCTTGAGACAACAAAGTTTACTATTATTTAACGATAATTAAATAACATTTTACTTTCACTACTTAGGAAATTAGAATATACTTACTTGTAAAACTCGCCCTGTCGCAAGGCAGGGGCATGTGGGTGAATTGAAATTTGTAATTTATTTTGTACAAATAGTATTTATAAGTTTAGATGTTCTAAGGAATACGAGTAGGCATAAAATTTTTTAATTATATGATAAGAAAAGTTCTGTACTGTGAAATAGCCTTGAACGTGTTCATAATTAAAACTCGTAAAACTCGTATAAAAGATTCAACGATTAAGTAAAGACAGGAATAATTTGGTTGATGTACATATATGCAGGCATATCATCGTATACATAATTATAGAAAATATGATTTCTCTTTGTCTGAAAAAAATCCTTTCAGTATTGGGTCCAACTCCGCTGTTTTTCGTACATAGGATTAAGCTTATCTGTAATTTACGTGTACCACGTGACACACCACATGTAACTTGTGTGAGTGTTACCCTCTGGGATTTGGTGTGTTTTCAAATGAAATCGGCGGTGAAATTTACGATTTGCTTAAGAACTAATTTTTTTTAAGTATATGTATGTGGTTCAATTGAATACATTTGCACATCACCGTGGCCTGATACAATTGTGTTTAAGCTACTTTAACATGATTAACGTAACATTTGTTTCGTGATTTCACATGTACGTTGATTCTGTATTCTAAACAAGATACAGTGTAGACGGACAACGGCCAAATTTATCTTAAATACTTTTACCTGAGAGTTTAAAATTTGCTATATTTAATGTATTCCGATAGCTTGTAAACTCATCTGACAGCTTGTAAGTTTGTAACACTGTAGGGTACAGAATCCCCCAATCGTGTATATATATATATATATATATATATATATATATATATATATATATATATATATATATATATATATATATATATATATATATATACGAGTCTTGGACAACAATAGGCTCAACTGACTAAGTCAGACTGATTAGGCCTATACATCTGTTTAGTAAGACAGATGTGTAGGACTGGATAAAGTAAATTTGGTATATACATATATTTTTTATCTCGTAAACTAGCATGCTACACTTGTCGATTATTAACGTGATGCATTCTGATAACAAGTGGTATGTCCGAATTCACACGTTTAGATCCCGAACATAATTATTGGCATCATATGAAAATATGAAATTGCTCACACTGCATTGGTTCAAACATTATATGTACATGTAGGTTTTTTGCGTACATACAATGCTCATTGCTTGATGTTTTTCAGCAAAATAGCGAATGTTTTAGCGTTTTTGATAGCAATTTGACTTAACTAACTAAACACTAATTGAAGATTTTAAATTTATTCCGCACAGTCTTCGACGGTGAGAATGAGTACAGCTGATTTCAGTTGCTGTGTATATGGTTCCAATGTTATTATTACAATTTTTATCACATATCTCTTAATTTAATTCAATTATGATCACAATTATTTTATGACATCCTGGTGTTTACCGATCCAAGATTAAAAAGGGAAATGTCATTGCATTATACATATCTAAATTTGCCAAGTGTATCTTCTTCATAGCTGTGTTGTTGTAATGCTGGATGTTCGTATAAATACAGACATGCACTATCATAATTATTTGGGATGATGCACATGGGAATGACATATTCCCGGGGAGCAGTTAGTTACTGTAGTCTAATCATTTGTAGTCTAATCATTTCACTGTTGCGTGCATGTTGTGTAGTGCAGTGTGCCGCGATCCTAACGATATCATGCACACTTACTTCTGTACAGGCCCAAATATAAGTCCCAGTGATGTCATGCACACTCGCTTCTATGCAGGCCAAGTATAAGTACTACTCATGCCAACATCTATATCCATGCACATTATTTTACATATTAATAAAGCATTCCGCAACAATGACTACGACATTCATCCAAGCATCCATAGAATCACACTGTTCTGTAGCAAAGATATATACGCTGCATGAGAGAGCAGAAAATTAGGTTAGTGGGACGATATACTCTGTTTGCGTGGAATGTCAGGTGAGGCAGATATATGCTGTTAATTTGCCTGGAATTTCAGGTGAGGGAGATGTACGCTGTTAATTTGCGTGGAATTTCAGGTGAGGGAGATGTACGCTGTTAATTTGCGTTGAATGTCAGGTGAGGGAGATGTTGCTGTTAAATTGCGTGGAATGTCAGGTGACGGAGATGTTGCTGTTAAATTGCGTGGAATGTCAGGTCAGGGAGATGTATGCTGTTAATTTGCGTGGAATATTAGGTCAGAGAGATGTATGCTGTTAATTTGGTGTGGAATGTCAGGTGAGGAAGACGTACTATGTATGACCTATATGTTGCATGAGTGCGCGGAACATAAATGAGAGAAAGAGAGAGATATATATATGACGTTTACGTGGAAAATCAGGTGACTGGAATATATACAGCTGTTTGCACGAGAGAGCAGGTGAGGGGACAATATATGCTGTTTGCCTGGAAAGCCATGTGAGAAAAATGTATTGCGGCAGCATTGCATGGAATATCAAGCAAGGGTGAAATATATGCTTGCCATTGCATATAATGCCAGGTAAGGGTGAGATATATGTTGGATTGCATGGAATGTCAGGCAAGGGTGAGATATATGTTTGAATTGCATGGAATACCAGGTAAGGTTGAGATATGCTGCATTGCATGGAATGTCAAGCAAGGGTAAGGTACATGCTGCATTGTATGGAATGTCAGGAAAGGGTGAGGTATATGCTTTATTGCGTGAAAGGCCAGATAAGGGCGCGATATATGCTACATTGTGTACTATGCCCGGTAAGGGTGGGATATATGCTGCATTACGGGAAATGTCATTTAATGTTGAGATATGAACTGCATTGCATGGAATGTCATGGAAGAGTGAGATATATGCTTTATTGCATGGAATGCCAGGCAAGATATGTGGTGCATTGCATGGATTGTTGGGTAAAGGTGAGATATGTGCTGCATTGTGTGGAATTCCAAGAAAGCGTGAGATATTAGCTGCATTGCATGTAATGCCAGATAAGGGTGAAATATATGCAGCATTGTATACAACGCCAGGCAACGGTGAGATTTATGTTGCATTACAGGAAATGGCAGGGAATGTTGAGATATGTGCCGCATTGCATTGAATGTCAGGTAAGGTTGATATATATTCTGCATTGCATGGAATGTCAGGCAAGGGTGAGATATATGCTGCGTAGCGTGGGATGCCAGGTAATGGTGAGATATATATGCTGCATTACATGGAATGTCAGGTAAGGTTGAGATATATCATGAAATGCATGGAATGTCAGGCAAGGGTGAGATATTCACTGCATTACAGGAAATGTGAGTTAATGTTGAGATGTGTACTGCATAGCATGAAATATCAGGTAGGATATATGCTGCATTGCATGGAATGCCAGGTGAGGGTGAGATATGTGCTGAATTGTATGGAATGGCAGGGAAGAGTGAGATACATCCTTTATTGCATGAAATGTCAGGCAAGAGCGAGATATATGCTGCATTGCGTGGAATGTCAGAGAAGGGAGGGAATTGTACTGCACTGTATGGAATGTGAGGTAAGGGTGAGATATGTGTTGCATGGCATGAAATGCGAAATAAGAGTGAGATGTGAGCTATATTGCGTGCAATGTTAGGTAAGACAGAGATATGTGCTGCACTGCATGGGATGTCAGGCAAGGGTAAAATAAATGCTGCATTGTATGGGATGTTAAGTGAGTGGGAGATATATGCGTGCATTTCCGGTATCAAACTGCGTCCCGTCAATGCTGAATGGTCGGTTCAAGGACATCAACTATAGAGATTTTCTTTGTTAAAGAAAAATAAGCAAATAGTTGAGTACTTACAGAGGCTCAGATATAGGGAAATGACCAACAAGTAATTTTTTGCAATTTTTGAGAAGTATTTATTTAAATTCAAATTCTGACAACGAGAAATTCTATAGCCAGACGGGGCGGGGAGTGGGGTGGGGGTGGGGGGCTGTTTGGTCCAGTGGGAGTAATCGAAGGCTGTGTCCCTGCTTGTTGTTGATGTAGATATGACGTGAAACGCCTGAGAGCAGCATAGGCTGTCTATTTCAGGTCTGTTCTGTTAAGTGCATGTATAGCCAAGATGTCTTTCCAAAGGCGATTGGCTCAGTTGATTAGCGCAGCATAATGGCCCAGGAGTCTCTCACCAATGCGTTCGCTGTGAGTTCAAGTCCAGCTCATGCTGGTTTCCTCTCCGGCCGTACGTGGGAAGGTCTTCAAGCAACCTGCGGATGGTCGTGGGTTTCCCCGGCTCTTTCTAGTTTCCACCCACCATAATGCTGGCCGCCGTCGTATAAGTGAAATATTCTTGAGTACGGCGTAAAACGCCAATCAAATAAATAAATAAATAAATAAATCCAAAGGCAATTACTCTTAGTTGGTTTAAAATAAGCGTAAAAAAGTAAAGATGGATGGATTAAAACTTTGAATTAGTCATCTGTCTAGTTCGGTTGTCTGTCTACTTTAGTTAATCAAATCTCCATGGTCATCTCCACTTAAACAGTTTTACAAGTGCAGAAAATAAGAATGCGTTGTCCTGAGCAAAAGGATGTGCCGAAAAAACATTACATATTAAAGATTTTGTCGCCAACTCATTCATTTGGTTTACTGTTTAATATAGTTACTACATTTGGTTATATGGATGATTTCATGAAACTCGCTGACAAAAACGAATAAACCTCGGAAGAAACAATTGTGTTTTTTCACTTATTCTTGACAAATATCCTTAAAAAATATTCTGACAAACGTCATGTCAAATATTGGTACATTTTTTCCTTGCCAGTGATTTCTGATGCCGTAAATGGCCATTCGAAACGTGCAACGCTGTGTAATATTATAACACCAGAGAAGCACGGCCGCCCTACCGTGTCAGGTTCAAGTCGAAGGGGTCATTTTTCACACCCTATCTGAGTAAAGATCACATTATGGCCCGCTCGATAATAACCACCATAAGCGCTTGGTATTTGGACGGTCAATATTTCCAGGTGAAACAACTCGTTTGTGTCACCTTTTACCTGATAGACGCCGATAGCAGTGTTTACAGCGCCAACTATTAACCTTTCATTGAACACTATTGGCAAGCAACGCTACCACCAATGGTATCCCTCCTCAAATTTCAATTTAATGCCTCTCAGCGTGAGTTGCTTTGCCATTTTCTGTTGATAGCAGTTGAACCCGAGCCTCTTTTGCCCTGTTATCACCGCTTTACCTGGAGTTTCCGGGACCTTGTCACTATAGAGGTGTCAATGCTTTCATTATTTCCCCATTCAAATGGCCAATCGATACGTGCCACGAGTAAGTAGAGTGCTCAACCCACAAAACAATGCACGCTCAATTGCAGAAACCGAGGGCCGCGTTAGCAGGAAGGTATCGAGTTACATGGCTTGGCCAGATATCTTCGGTAAGCGACTCTTCCTGTTTTAAACGATAAAATAAAAAAGGTGCGTACAGAGGTATCGATTAGGCTTCATTGTTTCAACCCAAAAGCTGTATGGATTCTCTATAGATAGATCGGTTTGCAAATAAAATTTATAATCCTATCAGTAAGTCGGTCTGTTTGCCCTCAAAATGATTTCCTCGCCTTCAGGGTTGTTGGAATTCAGTCTTTGACTCTGGGATTAAAGTATTCACCCCCATCACTTCCATCAGTTGTAAATTTGAAGGTATTTATAACAAATACCATCACCATTACGTGTAGACCTAGACCGGACGATGCATTGCTGATCATGAACTTCGCTCCCGAACTTTGGTCCTTAACAACTTTGTTGCATATACATGGTGAGGAAAGTCGTTGACCTTCGCAAATATAACAACGTTGTATCTGTTGTATTCGTGAGTTATCAACCAAATAATCGTACAAAGCTGCATGCAAAAGTTCCCATGAGTTAACCCTCCATGGGTCCAAAATTCGTTTGACCAAGAACTTGACACATGCCGACCCCGCATGCAAGGGTGCAGTGTACACTGCTTTCCCTTATAGGTGTAAGCAATTTTCTTACAGGGATCAAGAGATTCTATCTTTGACTTACCTATTGTATTTTGTAATGGCGCTAAGGGTCAAGTTCACCTTAAGCTAAGTGTCTTTATGTAAGTTCTCACCCATTTACATGGAGATAAATGTAGTATAGACTGGCGACTAAGGCCATCTCTTGTGCATTATCTCTCGGCGGGAAAAATTGTGCCGTAAGAATGATAGATGTTCATTTACAGCACATTAAAGCTATAAGCGCCTGAAATCCGACACTTGTGGACCAGCCATAAAACCCATAGACCCGTTCTGACTATCCAACATCGTTCAACTTTTGTTGACTCAACAGCAAGTTGAATGCTGTTGAAGTAAGCTGAGTGTCCCGTTACATATCAGATAGGTCATCATTGTCCAACACTGTTGTCGGGTGTTGAGCTGTCTTTTTTACCAAAACTTCGATAAAATTGGAGGGAAATTTCCGTCTTTCTCTCCAATGCATGAGACTGATTTTCTTTTGTCCCTGTCTTTGTATTCTTTAGAGAGAGTGTTGTACAGGCAATGGTATCTTTCATACTCCTGTATCAACAAAGGTATCTGATCGTGAGACCAGTTCCTCTCTTTCGCCTTTGGTGCCGCCATTTTTCCCAGGTCACGGGCCTTAAGACGCTCACGTTATTTCTACACGGGCACTGATTAGCTAATTTCACTCAACTTGACTCAACCTGTTGACATAAAATACACATGCACATTTCAGATTCAACAATGTTGGATGGTGGTCAGTGATGTTGAACGAAGTTAAGGAGCCCGTCCAGACTACTCAACACGGCTCAACTTGTTGACCCAACTTTAAGTTGACTCTTGTTGAGTCAACAAAAGTTGAGTGATGTTGGATAATCTGAACGGGGCTTAACCAGGATGTATCGAGTCCATATATTCATCCCTAACCAATGCAATTGTGCCTTGACACCTGCAGAGTTTTATATGAGCAATATTATCCATACATAATAGGGGATTGTATACCGACAAAATCTCATTTCAGTGTATATCTGTTACCAAGCAGTTGTATTTGATGTCCGTATGTACAGCTCAGTTTGGGTTTTAACAACTGTGTATTACATAGAGCATATATCGTTTATCGTATATAAAGTATGTAAAGTTGTACCAGTTTCACATAATGAACTTCCATGTGAACTTTGACGAACATGAGCAGAGGATCATCTAAATACTCTCCGTTCTCTGCAAATAAAATGGATAAAACTGGAAATGGTTTGAAAGTATATTTCGGCAGATAGGAGAGGAACCTATCGGCTCCTTGGACACTGCACTTAAGCAGTCTTTGATGTCCATATCTACACCACCATCTGGCTCCAAACAATGAACTGGTCACCACACCGCCTGGTTTATTTGACTAGTTTATTCGGGTACGGCTGCAATGCATTGGTTTATCATGACAGCGTCTTGGTGCACGATACCAAGAATGCATTGGCAGATAAATATCAGGGCTCAAGTGTAGACCTGTGCAGATAGGTAACTATAGCTGAGGTATATCCATGCAGTGCAGGGTTGGTTCAGTTCACTGTGTACTTCAGCATGTAAGCCGGACCTGTTAATGTTCAGAGTTGGATTTTTTTTCTGGCTTATCAGGTTGTTATCAGAAGTGTTTGTAGGTAGGTCCGTGTACTTCCTGCCTGGATTCGTACTACTGCCTATACATGAAAATCCACTGTATATAGACTAAAACGTGAGATATTCAGAGATACGAATCATACAAACATCATGCACTGTAACCAGGTGGGTCTTATAAGCTTATGGACAGCCAACATTAGATGCATCTTATGCCTTCATTGAGTTAACAGTACACATCAATGGCAGGTTAGGTCCCTGCCTGACATAGTGATCTAAGGCGTCTCACGTTGAACGCCATATCGTGGATAGGTCTTGGTGGATAAATCAACCAAACGGTGCCTCCTTTGCGGCCAGCTTTACCTCAGTAAGTTTGTCAGTAAGGTAACCGGCAAGGAGTGTACACATACCCACCCCACCCACGCGGGCTCTGTTCGGTAACCTCTACCTCCATATGTACGCGGCGTTTAAAACCAATTAAATATGTAAATTTACATAAATTTGTACCTCTCTTAACCCTTCAACTCCTGACAGGAATATGGCAACACATGCAAAAGAAAAGATGCATCGCACTTAGCTGTGTTTATTTAATGCTTCTGGGGGCCTCCATGGCTCAGTTGGTTAGTACGCTAACGCAGCGTAATTACCCAGGAGCTCAAGTCCAGCTCATGCTGGCTTTCTCTCCGGCCGTACGTGGCAAGGGCTGGCAGAAACCTCGGATGGTCGTGGTTTCCCAGGGCTCTACACGGTTTCCTCCCACCATAATGCTGGCCGCCATCGTATAAGTAAAATATTTATTAGTACGGCGTAAAACACTAAATAAATAAATAAATAAATCTAATTCTTCTTCTTCACGTAGAGCACTACTTTCAGGCACCCACCTGGCCACTGGCTGTTACTTGTAAGCCTATATTTCTTATACTCGTCATAGGAATGTTTACAGAACACATTAGTCATAATTATTTATTTGGATATTGGAAAATTTTGGTTGTACTCAAAAATAATTTCCAAGTTACATATTTTTGCAAAACGGCATAAACATTAATTATTCTTCCATATCTGGAGTTAAGCCTGGTGCATGTTTCAGTCAGGATAATGAGTAAAGAGACAAGAAGGTTTTTCTTCCGAGTATAAAACTTGCCATCTGTGGCTTCATCTCCCAAGAAAACTGTCATACGTTTTCTTCAGCTGTTATCTGTAATCTCACGAGAAAGCTGTCAACCACAACGTCAGTAAAGTATCCCTGCAGAGTTTTGTTTAATCTCGCCGAGCTCTAATTTAGCGCCAAAGGAGCTGGCGTCAGTTTATAGCTGCACTGTGTCAATAGAGATATCTGCGTGGTTACATAATGATTCCGTCACCCCTGACGCTTAGACCCGACATCTGACCCACCGGCTTTTCCCACCATTAACTCACCTAAATCTCTTAAAATTTGATGGCCTTCATAAAAGCCGGTTTCTGATTGGTGATAAGTCAATCCGGTATCTGCTTTATGGAGTCTGTTTGGCATCTCGCGCTCCGAGGTCAGGACTTCGTGACCTCGTCTGGAGGGATACCAAAGCGAGGCACGACCTATCACGTAACGTTGCCAGGACGTTATAGCACTGCTGCCTCTATGCTGTAACCTCCCAGAAAACAGACCTCTCCCATTAATCAGTGACCAAGTGGAAAAAAGAAGTTCTGTTAATTGTTGGGCATGCCAAAAATGTGTCAGTCTTGACATCTTTAGCCAACATCGGAGAAACTAAAGCCCTCGCATATGGTTTCTGTTTCTTCTCCAAACAGCGACAGCAAAAGGTGGTTTGCCTCAAGCAGGGGTTGCTAGGTGTGTTTTAGCCCGCTTTGTCCGCAATCTGCCTCGGCTGTTTGTTAAGGATATAGTTACATCCGTGTCATAATAATAAAACAACCCCAGGTAACCCGCGAAAAGAGGTCGGCCTGATTGGACAACAGGTCAGACCGGGGACTGGTTGTAAACACGACGTCGTCTGGATCGTGCATATAAAACAAATCCCAACCGTCCCGTTTATTATTTGGTACACTTCGAGTGCCGTTTGAATCCAAAGCATAAGAACATTAAGTAACAAGGAATGCAAGGAATTTATGACCCATTCTTAAACACTACAGCTATTATCATGCTGTAGTGCAATTCTTGACCACTTCATCATTTTGGACGGATTAACGTTTATGCGGAATCTTTCTGCTACTTAAGAAAGACCTGTAACGCACAAATTTCTGTATTCAAACCACTTCTGTCTCAAAGTAAGACTAATCTTCCCCTATGTTTTTTTACTCGGTCCTTCGAGGATCTATATAGAACAGAAATAAATCCACGTATCATAGAAGTGTAATAGGTCTTCATTATACACATGTTCGTGTATGTCCTTCAAAATGATGTATGAATTGCTTCATTGTGGTAAATTCAGAGTACTTTATGTTTTATGGACTTTGAGAAGAGAACTATTTTGTTCAGACTTAGCGGAATGTATATATGGCACTTAAGAGACGCCCACCAAAGGCTGAGACTTCCGCGGAATCTGATGACAATGTTGGCCGTATAGCGCTACTCGTCGAGGGCAACCCTCTTCTCACCAATCAGCCCACCGTGCAAGAGAGAATGGGATCCAAGGACGGACTGGAAACAGAATATATAGTGGCTAGTTAACTATAACGATGAGGGATGGCGAACAAACACATGGTGAGCTAGAGGCCTCTTTGAACTTGTTCACAGTTTTCTCGGGTTAAAAACATAGAGACGTTTGGAACGATGTCCAGATGGGCTGTGTAAGTAGAAGCCGTGGTGTCAGCGCCCTGTGAGGTCTCACTCTACAACACCCGTCACAGGGGCCTCATTCCAGGAACAACCAGCTTACAACATTCAGGTGTTTTAACGGTCTGAGGATTCTGAAATATATCTTAGGGATGTTACGACATTTGAGGCTCTAAACGGTCGTTGGGTTCTTTTGTACGGTTAAGTGACATTGCAGCATTCAGAGTACATAACGATCTTTGGAATCGTACAATGTTTGGGGTTGTTTAACTTTCTTGAGGTTCTCTTATATGTGTTGGGAATCTTCCAACCTTTGGAGTTTTTCACAGTGCCGGGATTCTCCTATAGGTCTTGGGGGATATTACCTTCAAGCTTCTTATAACGGTTTTCGGGCTCTAACGCCCTTTGGGATTTTTATTAGGCTTGAATTTCTTATACATGTTGAAGATCTTGCAACCTTTGGGGTTCATAACCGTCTTGGGATTCTCTTATACTTCTTGAGGATTTGGCAACCTTTAGTGTTTTTACCGCCCCAGGGTTCTTACCTACTCCTTTGGGTTCTCAACGAGCTAAAAGTTTTGATATCTCTTAGAATAGCTAAACGACTACAAAACTTCTAACTCCCCTGCCAAATAATGGAACGATGATGTATACGTCATTCCCCAGCTATCTGAATACCATAACCACATTACATCCGCCTTTGCGATGTCCGTTGACAGCAGCTGTACGAAAAGTATTTCCTGATAAACAGGTGTGGAAATGCAAACACTCGCACTCACTGGTTCCGAATGGGCTAACTTATGAGATATTACTAATGCCAAATTAACACTTGTTGACGCGTTCCATTGGTAAGCGACATCTGAACGATACAGTGTGTTGTGAAGTGAGATTACAGCATGATGCACTATCACCATCCAGCACGTCATTGCTGTAGTAGGACACGTGACAGTATACAGTGATAACTTGTTAAGCATTTTATAGGGTCTTGACTATACAGTATGTATAATGTGTCGTACGCAAATTATTAACGAGTAATAAAATTCGATCATATATATGCTTAAACCCATGGCACATGCACGTCTTCCAAAATTAAATATACCAAACCAGCAGCCTACACCTATTACAATCATTCAATCAAATACGGAGTTAAATCAGGAGCAACATGAACAAACTGAAAAAATTGTCGACATCGTATTGTATTGGAAAAAACATACTGCTGTTGAAAATGACACTGCTGATATTATTGTCTATGTGTGTGTAATATATGTACTTTAATTCACATGCTGCAGAATATCTATCCCTATGATAGGCAATTCTTGCTCTAGCCCGTTATAATTAACCCAGGTTGCCACATGTCGGAAAGTTATCAATGAATTTATTGATATACATATAGACTATGCTCATGATATCCTGTAGTTTTTGAAGTGTGAATGGAAGTGTAAGTTATATATAATCAAGCGATTATGGCCAGTGGGGGAGGGCTGTGCTATGTTGTTTTGGCAGTGTACATGAAGTGCGTAACTTATTTGTCATCAGTAGTTTGGGAACTGAAATTTTATGTTTTAGAAGTGTGAATGGAAGTGTTTTTGTGGAAGCTGACTGAAACCACGGACTAAATGCTTTGTTACTGTAGAACCAACTGTACCTTCTCAGACTTCACGCAACATGTGTCCACTAGACGAGAGATTTTCGAAAGTGTCTGGAAAGTCGTGGGTTTGTATATTTAGTGTCTAGAAATCAGAAGGGTTTTGAAGGCATATAAGGTTTCTTACAGGGCATCGGCTTACTCCAAAGACTGAAAAAATGGTAAATATTATAAGGTCACGACCCTTAGCTTGTGTGTGCAGAGAGAATGATATAGTCGTCATTGGCAGGTTGGATTGGCCAGCACGTGCCGTGTATATGTGCAGCCTGGTTTGGCGGCTCTGTTGCACCAAGGACCTTCCACGCGGCGATCATATCATTGGGTCACGCACCAAGGCTGCTCGTGTTTCGGCTTGGTTTTACCCCTGTCACGTCAGGCAGGCGGTAAGGTCAGGGCAACAACCATCACCTTTACACCTGAACTGTGCACGAGGGCAGCCGTCACTCTTGTATGATGTATACCCACACCTTATAACCTGGGGCAAAACATGCAGTACCGCACGGTTTCTGTTTTTGTGTAGGCATATATTGCATAACGTTCGAAGGAAATGTTTTTGATGTACAAGACGAGCAAATAGCTAATAAAATTGATGTTTTAAAATACACTTAAATTAAGAATTAAAGTTAATTCAAATATCCAACATGTTTCCACAAGAAATATATTCTGTGATATTGGTAAGTAACTTTGGTGATAATGTAAATCATGAGAAATCTGAAGAATCGCAACCCTCTGAATTGAACATTAACTCTATAGGCCTATCTACTACAGTACCATTTTCAGGTATTTTAGATTTCTCATTGCAAATTTTATGTCCTCCGCGCCCCTTCCACGAGAACACGAAGGCCGTGGAGGGCGTAGTTCCGTTTGTTCTGGGAGGACAGGATAGTCAAGGAGGACACCGTTTTAATTAAACCGCGACCATCAAAAGTCAAAAGTGGACGTTTTCCGCCACTATAGTATCCAGATTGCCTAATCTGATATCTTCCTATCTTAGCTGATGGACAATCTTAATTTTTACGTTCTACGATCATGATTAATTTATTGCAGATCGACTTTTATAGTTATAAAAATATCTGGTTTTATTTGTGAAAATCTAGCATTGAAATAAAATTGCTGATATATATATATATATATATATATATATATATATATATATATATATATATATATATATATATATATATATATATATATATATATATATATATATATATATATGTAAGCCTACATCCGGGACAATCAGGCGTTTATATATACAAATCAACTCTCGGGATGATTTCAATACTTTATTCTTATCTTAGAATGCTAAGCACACTGAACAACTGATAAAATATGACCACTCACGGTGTGTAAGCTTTGTGTGTTTGATTCTCCCCAAACCTAACGTCACTCAACTAATAATTTCAGCTAAATATCCTAACGCCTTGGGATATCTCGCACTTTGTTCCTCTCGGATTAGTTGTCCCCGCGGAGTGATAGGTCGTGATGCGGCTTGACCTCAACGGAACTGCTGGTATAATCTGTGTGTTCACCGTGACAGTGTGCCGGCGATAGACGTCAGAGCGCGCCCCGTATTTGGAGGGCAGAGACTAGGTGTTCTAATTACATCATGGCCCTCCAGTGACATGTGGCGACCTATGTACCAGACAGACAGCCGATAATCAGAAACATTAACCCACGGGGAGCATAAAACCTACCATAAAACCCCAGTTTACGGCGTTACGTCTGACCTAACTGAACCAGCATCAGTGAGAAAACGCGCGTTAAAAAAGCCTGGAGCACTGAAGGAAAGGGTGCTGTGTATACTAGCAGGTGTACACACGATAAGGTGTCCGCCATTTCTGAGTATGTTGCTTACGAGGGATGGAGACCCCCGAGTTACCGCACTCTCGGATAAGGGGTGGGGTTTGAAATTGCAACAAAATCGCAATAAAAATTCATGCTCTGTGAAAAAAAAACTCTCGTTGAGAACCGTACCTAGCCATTATTATAATCACGATTGCGGTCTGCTGTAATTAGACCCACACAATACTGTATGCATATATTAGAGACTTTCAAAATGTGTCAGTTGTATTAGGAAGAGAGAAAGTGACATATTATCTCTGTGTACGTATACTGAAGCAAAGTCAAAGCTTTGGATTTTCCATTCACCTGATTCGTATTATTCCTGGGCATTTTTTTGGTCTTTGGTCAGTTTATGACGAACCCTGTCCCGCTCAGGACGCATGAGTGAAAGGCACAGACGGGTGACCCTCCACTGCCAACAGCGCCACAGGTTTTCCTGTTCGAAACTGGAAATGACACAATACCTTGTGTCTCTATAGGGTTTGAATAACAATCATCTAAACACAAACCGCCTTCCATGTCACTCAGAAATGAAACTGTAGGAAGGATTTAGCTCTGCTGGCCACACCAATTAAAGTTGTTGTTTTACGGACACAATAAATAATTTTTTTATGTCAGAGGGCATATTTACATGATCGGCAAGCCTTGAAAAGCATGAAATTCATAAAAGCGTTAAGATCGGACAACAATAAACAGATGGATTTTCATTTTCATTTTTATGCCATTTTTAACGGTGGCCTGTTAGTGCCATTCGAAATTTTTAGCATTTTCTAGTGATTTACGGTACCGTGGATGAAGGCTTTTCTAATGAAAGCTTATCATTAGGAATAAAGATTTTAAAGCATCTTTATATGGAAAACGGAATGAATGCAAGCATAATATGGACATAACTGGTAAATTCATCTATAGACTTCGAAAAAGAGTGAAAAATATTTTCCCCGGGATGTAAACCCTTTATCCGCGATGGAAATGTTTACAGTCTGGAGGAAACGTTTCCACCGCGTAGAAAAGGTTTACACCGCGGAGAAAGCGTTTTTCGCTGTTTTTCGAGGTTATTAGTTGAATTAAATTTATGAATCATGTTTTATTAATTATGTTTCGGCGTTAATTTCTTTTTGCATGTACTAGTACTTCAAATCCTTTGTTGATATTGATAAATTTCATTAGAAAGCCCTCGTTGTAAATCAGTAGAAAATCAGTTAAAAATTTCAAAAGGCTCTAACGGGTCACCATAAATGTTGGATTTTATCAATTTCCAGTGCAGGGCTCGTAAATGAAATCGGCGTAGCCTCATTATAACGTTGGTTATTTTAACATACCTCCCCACCGCTCTATGCAAGTAGGTTTATCTAATCGATCCATCTCATATTATGCAAGTAGCGTGTTTAATCCATCTTGTAATATACATGACCTCAAACCAGCCCATATTTTTGCAATACTTTTAATTACCGTTTTTATTAAGGCTTTCGTAAACATTACCATTAATCAAAGTTCACCTCTTTTTTTCTCAGGTGCTGTATATTATGCATGAAATGTGGCCATCTTTTCTTTTCTTCCACATGAACGCCTGCTTAGAAGCGTTTTGTGTTCCCATTCAGAATCACGCTGTTAATACGCAAAAATGCAAGGAACTAATTATAGCCATATATATATATATGCTTCAGATCGGTTGACAGCGCAGATTAGATAAACGTTTAAGTCAGGTAATAAATTGATACCCCGTGGTAAAATGCAAAGATGCAATACATATTGGACAATATAATACATATATAGTCAGGTGTACATTATTGAGATTAAATATAGTTGCAGTAAAGAGTATAATTAGACATCCACAGAACAATATTCATAAAGTTTTCATTAAAACACTGTGTACAGTATTGAACTTTCTAGACAAACGTGTATACATGATGACTTCTTTGCAGGTTAATGTCTTGGAATGACTATACTGAAAATTAAACAATACCAGTCTTTTGAAGAACATCAGCCCATCTTCTGATGCTTTATTTGCCTGTAAAATGAACTCTAAATGAATGTAAAAGATCACGGTATATAGCTGACCTTGCTCTGACTTGTGGTCCCGTATAATCCCGATAGGTCTGCCCAACAGCAGCAATTTAACCATTCGCGTTTGCCTTCTGGTTTAATCAAGCACGGGTCAAGCTTTCCATTGTGCCTTCAAAAGCCGCCCGTGAAAGGATGTGTAGAAAACCAGGAGGGTTTATTAAAACACATATTGACGGACACGGAGTTTTTTGTAGTGCTGCTTTTAGTGGTCTTTGTTGTGTGGATGAGGAGGGGACATCTGCCCTGTGTCATCCCAGATGTTAAGGATGACACGCTGACAAGACACAACGCTGTCCAAGCCAAAGACTCGCCATCAAAGAGGACAACGAGACAAAAACTCGTGCACACGAGTAATCTGTGGGGATCATTAGCATTTCGGGATTTTTTGTCCAGACCATTGTTGATTCCCTTTTTTTATTTGTTCAGTTCCCAGTCTGTCTCTAGCTGGTCGTGGACCATGCCAGTACATCTGTGAGATGATGCTCAGGTAAAACCTTAACTGCTAAAATTGGTCAAATGGAACAAGAAGACTCCATTCTCCAGTTAAGACTAATTTTAGAGCAGCCAGTATCAGGCAGAATAAATTTACCCAATGCATGTCAGATTTACGCTCATTACATCGTTGAGCAGTTTCTTGATTTTCAGCAGATTTTGAAACAGCAGCTTGGTTTTGTTTTCCTTTCTATATCTTAACATTCAGTGTTATTTCAAAACAACATTTTCTTTAAAAAGTTGAATTCTTTTCGACAGTTATATGCAAGTGATACTAATGGTCGGTCTGCGGACAATATTTCGATGCATGAAGCTTTTTGGGTTGAAGGAAGGCATCTGAAAAATCGGACATTTCGCTTATTAGATTTGATTCAATAAAACTACTTCAGTTATTACATGTCCTTTTTAATCAGAAATGTCATCGTGTCTTAGGTAAAATTATCTTCTGGGCTAAACTAGCATGACAAAAGTATCCAGGTTTCCAGATCTGGCACCTGTGACAGTCTATAACACCACTCTTATGAGATGTATAATCAGAGCTGATCAGTGTCAGATTATCCTTACAAATGGATGGCTGTATGACAAGAACTGTTAAGTCATAACACGGGCGTCCATTTTGGTTACGGTGTTCCAAAAGGGACATCATTACAGGCATTGCGCGAGTAATTTCCTCTGACCTGAACTTCTGGTTGTGTGTAGAATTTGATATACAATATCTAGGGTGTCGTCAGATAAAACCATATATCAGGTGTCGCCAACGAGATTTTAATATTAAGCGATTTTCGAATGACATCTCATGTGGAGTGTGCTGTATTTTATGGGAAATGCAGATCTTGGGCGGATATTATAGCTGGTTTTGAGTTTCCTGACGCGAGTATAGGAACCCCCTTCCGAGAGACTTTAATGTATTTTCCGGATCCTAAACTGGCAGATATCTTGTGATATGCTTATGATTTGTGCTGTTATAGTGACTTTGTTTTCACAACAGAAGGTTCGGATCTGGGGACTGCATAGTGTCAGAAGTGGAACATCTTTAATCTGTACGAGGCTCAGGCTAACATATCCGGCCAAACATTCTAAAGAAAAAAAAACTAAAAAAATCACACAAGCTACAAGCTCAAAAGATGCACGTACGCCCTTAAAATATGTTACTAAATTTGACATACCTTGAAAATTATAATGGTTAGGTGGTTTGTATGTACGTTATAGTGTTGTGCATGAATGTACCATAAATAAGGTACCGTTCGATTAAACGTTACTATTTCCGATATACTTTTGACATTTATTTATTTGCGTGGTGCATGTTTTACGCCGCACTGGAGAATAGTAATTTACGCCTGCAATAGTATATCTACAATATCGGAATACACTGACTTTCACTTTTAAGCATTAGCCTTATAAAGAATTTTACCTCCGATATCATGACACACAGAAACTTCTATGTCTTGTTAATTTCTGCATCAAAGATATCCACTCAGAATATATGGGCCTCTGAAAATTCAAGCAATACTCTTACAAATGCGAGATTTGGAAGTCTTTGGCTTTGCTTTTGGAAACACTAATCCGATTCTGGACACTCTTGTGAATGGTAATAGGTCTACTTCTTCAACACAATTTAATTCCGATAAGTGCACAGAAACGTCAAACAAAATGGGATAACACGCTTATCAGAACAAGCATTTACACACAAAACATTGATTTATAAATATTCTACGATGGATTTTAGTGTTTCCTCAATCCACAAATGATATCGATGGTTCTTTAATTAATGCCACAATTGGTTTTGGAGAAAGCGTTTTGGTGGTTTCTCAGTTCCGCTTATCATTTTTGTGGTTTCTAGGTAATCATTCTGGTGGTTTCTCAATACCACGGATCATTTTGGTGGTTTTTAAATACAACGGATCATTTTGGTGTTTTCTCAATGCCACTAATTTACTTAGAAACTTGAGCTAAGGACACAACATAGAAAGCACTGGTTACAGATTTTCCAACTCTTGCTAAACTTATACACTGAACATATTGGGGCTATAACATATGCGTCTGTGTACTCCTAAACAGACAGGACTGGTTGTAGAACATATTGGTGCAGCCATTCCGGCCTGCGGGCAATTGCCTACAAATGGTAAGCAGAGATGATCAGCATGATGGGCGTCATCAGTCGAATGGTCCCATCTGGAATTTAAGCTGGCCTCACAGATGTAGAAGAGCTCTTATTGATACCATGTCCCGGTCTCAGCTTTTGACGGTCCTGTTTCTCTTATTACAGAAGTTGTCGAGAAGCACGCTCGTGAGATCAAATTGGTCACGTTACCACAATCAGCTAGTGTTTGACTGACAGATTGTTGGACTGACCAAATAATGCTTTGTTCAGACCCGAAATTATCATAGTTCAGCTGGAAAAAACTTTTGCAACTGAAACAAGTTGCATTTCACGAAGGCATCCATCATGTTACATATACTGAGTTATCATATAAACTAAAAATGATTTATACAGTTAAAAAGTCTCTAAGCTTACTTCGTCATGCCGTACGTATCATAGATATACAATTAATCCACTGGATTAATTAAGCTACTACTTGGGGCGGGCCACTATGTCACATGCAGTAGAGTAATCGAGTCCTACATCTGTCATCTAATGGCTATCATATTTTACCACACGTATTTCTATAGTACATTATTGTTGTATTTACGCCGTGTTTATGGCTCCAGTCAGCTTTATTTATACCTGATATCTAATGTCCAACATACTTTTTTCTACACGTATTTCTTTAGTATATCAGTAGTATTTTTGCTGTATTTACGGCTCCAGCCAGCTGTATTTACACTATGTCAGTGCTGCCCCGGCAAGTTGATCTCTGGACCGCTGTTGGCACATCTTGTCACATAAGACACAGGGGTCATGACCTTCACGCTCTCGCATACTCACTAACCGTATATAGATTCTGTCTGGCAGTTCGGCGAATTGAGAGGAGCATCCGGAATAGGATTCAACTGTCTGTCGGATGGTTTCGAGCGTCAATCCACAACAGGATATCCTCTGTAGCATATATTATATACAGTCTCATGCTTCGAGGAACCGCAATATAAACCAGTTTGGTGCACTAGTAATTGAAATGACTTTTTACTGGTACTTAGCACGCACTTATTTCATGACACGCATAGACATCTGATGTCAAATTAGACGAACGGTTAAAGCACTTCCTCGACATACGTTGAGAACTGTGGCAGTGTGTAATGCTCATGTTTACTTTCTGTCTCCAAAACATTTCGGACTATTTTCTGGCTAGCCACAATGCAACTGGGTGTAGATAGCCTATATGTGTACATTTACCCTAACTACCCCGCCCACTTAACCCTGCATGTAAGCTGTGCGGTATAATAATCTGTAATACAATAATGTACCTGTCTTTTCTCTCTTAAAACAGACTGAACTTCTCTCTGCTTTGCTATATAGTGCATATTTTCTATTACATACTTATTCTAGCACAGGTTTGCTTCAGTTATGTAAGTCTCCAACTAATAAATTCTTGAGAATATGCCGTTAAATAGCACCCAATAAACAAGTAAAATCATGCTTTTCCTAGCTTTAACGGTGAACTATCTTACACAAATATTAGACAACAGGGGGAAAATTACTTAAATGATAGTGACAAGGTTACATATCTATTCACTGTCATGTGAAATACTATTCAAAACACTATTTTACAGTTTCTTTTAGATTAAAGTTGTGCAATTAATTGTATGAACAGTTATACTTATGTTCAGATCGTTTGCTTGTTTGTTCGTTTTTTTTTCTGTTTTTTTTTTAAATTTTTTTTTATTTTTGCGATCCTTGTCAAGATGAATATAAATCTGGATTCAGCATTTATATCATTTGCTGGAAACCAAATAATTGTGAGTCTCAGAGGCCAACATTAATTTGCCTCTACCGGCTTTATTTACTGTTTATTTATAATTTTTCTTAATTCGATTGTGTAAATGTGTGTTGCGATGATCGACGTGGAGCTCTCCTTTACGATTTATGAGTGGTGTACGTATGTCGGACGTGATACTTTGATTTCCAAGGCTCACGTAAGCAAAGCTGAAGCGCCACATATTCAGTGTGCACGTATCATTATAAACAGACAAGTTTATAGTTATCTGCTGGTGAATTACTTTTTGTCCTACATATATCTATATAATATCTATTCAGTGACTGCATATAGGCTGATATATTAATAGCTGCATGGGGTCAGTCGCCTTGTGAGAAGCTTTGTCTGTTTGGGGGTGTAAGGAAATCACTTGACCCTGTGATTACAGGGTGGAGAAGGTGGCAGCATTAACCAGTATCCCCTCATCTGGAACAGTCTATCTAAGTCAATACGCCTACTGTCTGGTACTGTTTAGATTTTTATCCTTACTGTCATACGATCCATACATCAAGGCTTAAGACCTCATGTATCCTTTTACATGTATTGTCTTGCAGGCTAAATAGCCCGACACGCGTAACGGTAAACTTGTTTTGCACGTGATTTCTATTATACTCATGAAGATCTATTCAAAACCACGCAATCAAATAAAACTCCAAGTACAATTAGACTGGAAGTATAAATTTCCAGGGTGTTTCAAACATTGACAGCTATATATTCGAGGCAGGGTAGAAAGTTAGCTTTGATATAAAGGAGAAAATAACGAACAATAATTACAAGGATAACGGGATCATTCACATCTATACCTCCTGTGTTTACCTAAGATTATGAAAGGCGTCAAGTCTGTATAATCTATGGCTTCCCACTGAATACGTGAGTACACATAAACGGAGCGGCATAAAATGTCAGTATAGGTCAGGTGAATCTTCCTCCAACCAAGAAGGTTCCAGTATGTCCTAGTGTATGTGTAGTAACATGAACAGCAGTAAACGTAACAGAATTCTGTCATATATACAACCGCTTTTGGCATAGGGTCTTGAAAACCGATCACTAATTATGACGCTTAAGATTTATTTATTTATTTGGTTGGCGTTTTACGCCGTACTCAAGAATATTTCACTTATACAACGGCGGCTAGCATTATGGTGGATGGAAACCGGAAAGACGGTTAAGAACATAAAGAAAGTAGGAAATGGAAATAATATATGTTGGTCTAAATCGATCAATCCCAGGCGATTCGATATGGCCGAATTAACTGTTTAGTGAAGCCGCTGAACGGATTCTGATATTCTTTATAGATGTATCACTTGTGGGTGTTTCAACCCCGGCTTTATTTACACACGCCTATATGCATGTTTAGGGCTTGCGTACATATTTCAACAACGTTTTTCTGCCTCTCCTTTTCTCTTACTGACCATGTTTATAGGTTATAACGCCATATGGCGAATTGACTAACGAGAAACGTTGGGGAAAATTTACTCCTTGACTTTTGTGATACAGCCAGTAGATGCCATGTTATATGGACGAATGAAAGTATTAGTGGCCATAAACTGCATAAATGCTTTCCCATCACTTTTTACATACATGTACAATGCAGAGAGTCTGAAACTAGACATGTAGAAACACATGTAGGTGCCATTCAGTTTTTTCGGTAATTTAGTAATGACTTTTTACACAGTCTACAAGATATCAGATCGCTATGATTCCACACACTCTAGCATCTTCCTGTCTGAACTACCGATCGGCGTTTTCCCCTTAATCTAAATCGCAGACTCGGGTCGTTAACGGGATGTGAACAGGAAGTTACAAATGGTTAAATATAACATCTCACATCTCCATGATTGGCTGAAGAGATTAAGGTTATTTTGAACTACAGTTTGTATAACACGGTGTGAAACGATTGGATAACAGTCAGGGATGGGTATAACGTGTGAATTACCCGGCTAGCACGTTCTTCCATCAAGTAGCCAATGATTGATAAGTCCAATATTTTTATGAGCTTGACCCTTGGGCATACGGTTTCAATTAAAGGGTCGCTAGGTTTTTGTAATGCCTGACATTGATGACAGTCCTGCGTGGGGCTGAGGGGCTAAAGGTCGCCGCTCTCCATACCCTTTCATTATTCCCTTGCTCCTCGCTCTGACAATCCCTGTGGAGAAGAACTATTGGGTGCATGGCCCTTCTGTGCCCTGAAGTATGTATAGTTCAGACTGGGACAAAGACCCGTGTAATACCACTGCCCTGTCCGGCTGGGATTTGTGGCCGCTATAATAGGGCTGTTGTGATGGAGAGGTGCAGAGGTCTGGATCAGGGTCAGGTGATATGAGAAGAGGTCATGACCTGTGATCTCTAGGGGAGCGAATACCCTTCTGGTATCCCCAAATCTGGCCGGTACTAAAACCATATTGGCTGTATCAGTCTGCCAAGAGCTTTTTCACCTCTTCTGTTATGTTTGGCGACTTAACCCTTGTCTCCGCTAACACCGCACCAGTTTGCATGGGATTATCAACTTTAAGCTAATAAATTCAACCATCCGTCATTCGAGCAAAGCTTCCATCCAAGATAGCAGCATACGCGGACTTCGCCCTATAGCGACTACCTGCACCTATCTAAGCATGGGACGTAAAATGACGCTGTACCTGTCCCCATCCTGTTATATGTAAATTGTTTACTGAGAAATACATCAGCTTATAACTACCAGGAAGAGACACAATTCTATAGGGATGCAGGTTCCCCATACACCCAGCACAATATACTAACATGACAGAACGTCAACTGTAAATCCGCGTGGACCAATCAAAGACTCGGTTGGTACCAGCTAATGACGTCATGCTTGTTTACCCACCAGTCAGTTATGTTAAAACAGCAAGTAAAATGCAGTGGCAACAGATTATGTTCATTTCCTGGAAAATCATGACACGTGTGTATGTGACTGTTCCGTCCTTGTAAGGTCAAGAATGCTTACCGGGTGTCGGTTTCTGTCGTGGGAGAACTGTTTAAGCTTCTCTGAGACGAGAACAGACATGGGAAATATTAAATGCCCCAAAAGGCGTTTACATTATACTCATTCATGTACCATGTCTTGGTACTTTTACAACTTCAAACGGTCAACGTAAAATGTAGACTATATAATGTACACCTTCTACTGTATCCATTTGACCATGTATAAAGCTAGCAGCCATATTGTGCCAGGCATTTGACGCTGGTGTTAACCCGTGGGCCTCTCTGTAATTCCGCCGTTAGCCTATTGTATTAACTTCTCCAGTTTTCATTAACGTAGTTGAAATGCAAGTCTTCCTTCCACCTGATCTTGTGTAAAGATACAATACAAAGGCCATGGCAAAGGGCCGAGTGCCGACGTCAAGGGTAAATTTACTCTCTGCACCTCGGTGACTAAACCAACGCAGCGAATTCAGCCCGTCGTGAGCCCAACATGTATACGCGTTTACTTACCTATTTGCTGTTTGTCTTCATGTTGTTTCGTGTTTTACTGTCACACGGGGGTCACATACCTCAAATGTTGACAGCGTACATGTTTTTACTGGACACTTACAGCAGCTGGGGTCGCTCGAAATTCGCACTTTCACTGAAAATATTTGCCATCGCAGCGCACCTGCTAGCGAAATTTAAATTAGATTATTTCAACAAAGCGGGACGTATAAGAAGCTGTATCATCAAAACTGACATTGACATTAATATATGTTTTAAATGCCTTGTAGATATCTACCTCAAGTATGTATTTAGCGACGTAAAAGAGACCTTTTTTTATTTTTACTCTTTTTTTCCCTTCAGGTCAGTAACTCGGTATGCTTCGAAAGTTTATCCCATCATCGAATTAAAGTTTAAAAGTATTTTAAACTTTATTTTTAAAAAATCTGATCTGAAGTTGAAAATGATGATGATTTTAGTAGATTGATGCAAACAGCAAACAAAATGACGTATCATATTTACTTGTTTTAAAGAAAATAAATTTGATAAGCTAATAATACAAGTACATTTGTTCTAGAAGTTTCTCAGTTTATATTTTTCAGATGTTTTCGTTTTTTTCTACATAATGGTTTTCATGGCGTACATCACCTGATCGGTTTCTACAGGTCTATAAAGAAAACTTCCCTAATTTCCCTAACATATACACAAACAAATATAATACATCTATATCTATACCCCTTTCATAATATATATGTGTCTATCTTGTATTTACATCGTGTAACATTATGAAAACAATAAGTGAAGTTATTTTTCGTTGAAAACAGAAAACATATTTTCAGAATATTGACACCGATGACATCTTAAGTTCATTTCCTGGAGAAGAATAAAAGTTTAAAATCTTGGTGTTTTACCACCGTCGCGGCAATATATATTCCTGACGCAATGAGGAAGAAAGAGGGTTGTAACATTATTAGGATGCCTAAAATTTTTGTGATATTTTTGCTATTAAAGAATTGATTAAAGAAAATGTATGTATGCCTTACAAATGAAATATGCGTGTTTTAACGAAACGGCAAACAATACAGCCCCAAAGACATATTTGTAACACGTGTTCTGTTGGTGTAGATTGACATCAAAGTATTCATGCGAGTTCTTGTTACAAAACCTCACATTATAACCACTTACCTAAATATTTCACATGATCTACTTTTGATCTATGTGTTGGGAATTTTTAAGATTGCGAAATGTTGAAGAAAACGTGCAATAGATTTTTATCGACAAGCTATACAATTTAAAAACATATGTTTAAATTTATATTATAATTTGTATAATTGTAATGATATAATTCTTACAGTTAGTATAAATATCAGGAGTTTGCAATCCTGGGCAGTATTTATAATTCATTAACAATTAAGTGGATGGTTTTCATTACGGATCTATCTATGACAAGATTTCCATATGGCATACAAAAAGGAGAGAACTGGAGAAATAAAAAAGTGAAAAAAATATTATTTAAACCAGAAAATTAATGAAATGAATTGGACATAAAAGGAGTAAAAGCGCAACAGAGGCGACAGGAATCATTGCTCCTGTTAATGGCCCTTGTGGTACAGTGCTAAAGTTTCATGCTTGGTTTCTTGTATTGTTGTGGGAAGAAGGCGACGAACACCTCCCTGCAGTGTTCCAAGCACGACTCGGAGTGCTTTGCGGCTAAATGAAGAGCCCTCTTTCACGTCACGGATCGTCCGCATAAAGACCCACGCTATCGATTGATAACGCTATCTGCGGCCATTGTCTCGTCGCCGGCCCTCTTAAATGAGACTCAGGGATTCAGGCGGCATCTCGTGTGGTTGCCCACTGATTGGAAGCAGTTGGCGAATGGTAAACCACAATAAGCAGCCATCTCTGTGCTAGCGGGGCCCCCAAGGCGTTGTGGTCAGTGGTTGTGGCTAACGTTAGCCTAACGGTCAGTCATCCCACAGCCCCTGGGTAGGACACAGCGCCGTGGTCAGGTAACCCTATAAAATGAGGCGTACTGAGAAGATCCAGTACAGCATGCCACAAAGAAACCCTTTAATCCGCTGATCGGGGACAATTATAGTTACAGAAAAGCAAGCCTAGGCTGCAACTGATACAATAGCGGATAGCGACCATTTATACACGGAGGAAAATTACATGTATAAACTGGATTGTTGTTTACCGCGGTATAATCAAGACTTTTCCAGTTATATCATGGAGGTAAATTTTATGGGTGGCGGAAACCACCAGAGTAAACCAAGTTACCTTAAAACATTATACAGAATGCAGAAGGTGAAATATGCCACATTATCGCCAAAATCTTGTAATGAGCCAAACTCAAAGAAAAGTACAGGTGATATAAATTTAAGTTGAAAAGTGTATGTTACCATAAACTGTATGCTAACGTTAAAATTGTACACAAAAAAGAGAATAAAACACTGACTGAGGTGAACTGACAAGAAGCCGTATTTCACCGGTTACGTGTGACCTTTTACCAGCTATTTCACTGTCGTTGCTGCTGTGGTCTTACTCTCTACGCTGTACTTCTTTGATTATATTTAGCTCTACGCTGTACTTCTTTGATCATAATGAGCAGTTATAGCACTTTGATATGCAAAACAATCAAATAGATGCAATATAGCTGCAATAGAAGTGTCTACGACCACGAATGCATGGTTGTGACGTAAGTGACGTAAAGCCAAGATCATTCCTTTTTTCATCCACTGGAAAATCTATAACCAGCCATCAGCTTGCTCAGTATGTATTTATATATTTACACGCAAAAAGTGAAATTTAATACATGGACTGTGAGAACGTGATTTTTGATTAAAAATGTGAGACTCGCGTCAAAAACGTGACAGTTGACTGACATACACGTGAAACATTATTGCGTATTGAAAGCCGAACCATATTCCCCTGAACTGAATTATAACGAGAACATTACCAATATCCGGACGTCTACGAACTGTCGTATATATTTATTATTGCAGAGATATACTGATGTATAGCGACAGAGACATCAATTCATACAGAACGTTTTTGACATCGTAGATGAGCACACACCATATCACTGCGTTTTCAGGATATCATTTTCCCTGCAACCCGCGTGCTATCGCCAACAATACCATAGAGGATACATAGATTCGGAGAATTAATAAGGCTTACTTATTGTCTAATAGTTTTAATTAGTGTTGCTGACAGCGTGTAACTGGATATGGGCGCGTCTTTCCGATCGGCCCTCAGCTTTCGCCAGTGAGCGCTTCTCTCCCGCCAACAGAGCCTAATGAGAGAAGACGGCGCACGTCAAACCGCCACCGTTATTGGCCAGATCGGATTTAACCACGCGGCCACAAAACAAAGTTGATAATTATAGATGACATTTGATGAGCGTTGTCGACAGCCACTGCTTCATCAGACTACGCTATGGGACAGAAATTTGATTTGCACAGATGGGATGTTGTAAAGAGACGTAATTCCTTCTCGTCTTCATGCTCTCCTGTAATGAAATATGCAAAAGAACTATAATTTTGATTGTTACTCTACGTTATTTACTTACATATATTAAATATTCTCGAAACTCCTAGCATACTTTACACATTTTCCCTCAAAGACCGAATTGGCCCAAATATCTACGTATGGCAGCTGGTTTTCGCCTCGCTTGTAGTGGAAAGTTTTTTAATATTTTACATCAAAACCACGAAATGACCGACTGGAGATGGACTTGAACTCGTGAATTCGCTGACGAAATGTTGGGTATTTATTGATATGCTTTATTCTTTTCAGCTGTTGCGAATTGGAATGGCAAATGAGATATTACACAGGGTTGAATGTGGCATTTGTGTTTGGCCTGCACCGCACAAAATTATATATTATTTATACCAAATGTTTTGCTTCATTAACATAAATAAGATGTGAATCGAAATGCAATGTACCAAACCATGTAAACATGATCATTATAATTACACAGTGTCAAATATCATTTCTATAGATCTGTGATTAAAATCTTGATGATTTGTCATTCACATAAATAATAAATAGCATGCATCGTACTTAGCTAATGTACCGCTGAAAACACCATAGCGTTAAGCCTGAAAAAAAATCGAACATAAATGTAGTCAACAAAAGTGGCACGAGTAGCAATGATCATTAAAGCTGACATAGTAAACGTACGTCGTATAAAGACGTCTTAGAAAACAAATTTGCCGTATACTACACGTAACACATTGGAAATTAACTCTGGTAGTCCAATTTAAGCGGCTCGAAATCAGTGCATCGACTATTTCACAGTAGCCAAAATTGTAATTGAATGTACAATGTCCGAAAATAATTTCACTTCATATGTTTCTTTGATTGATGTTTTACGCTTTGCACAAGAATACTTCACTTATACGATGGCGGCCAGCATGATGCTGGGAAGATAACGGGCAGAGTCCAGGGAAGCAAAATCGTTTTAGTGTAGGCATCTATATATATTAGGATGTTATATGTATATACCATACATGGTACAAGTATAACTGTTCACGACAGGGTGGCTATACAGCAGTCATTGGTAGTCCACAAGCAGAAAAGGTTCGCCACTGAGTTAGCCTCGAAAAACCCACACTGTATATCAGTTCAGTACGGTAAGTTCAGTACGGTCATTAACGCGAGATAGTGTAGGACTTTATAGCACTAAGACTGAACATCCATACAATTATGCCGTAACTGATTATTATGCCGTAACTATGCCGTAACTAATAATTATGCCGTAACTATGCCGTAACTATGCCGTAACTGATCATTATGCCGTAACCGAATACTCAGAAACTCCATGGTATAGCGTGCACTTGAGAACAGACAAGACGACGTTCTGGATAGCTTTCTTCTAAACCGGATGTGACCCTATAACAGCTCAACATCTATTATTTCTTAGTTGTTACGTGACTAATTTGACGGTCAAACAATTTAGGCATCGTCCAGACAGTTCAGTCATCATACACGAGTCCATAGTGTGCGGGAGTCTAGCTATAGCTGATGGTCGACCGATGCACCCATACAGGATTGTGCCATTCCATAGCGTTCCCCATACAGCACCCCGAGGCTGCACCAAACATGGGTACACAGGCGTAATTTATACCGCACCCTGACAGAAATTAAAACCAGAATGAATTAATTGTAGATTTAATCATTTGTGGCTTCGGACAATCAGGAATAATAACAAGGATGAAGTGAAATGAACGATTCTCGGACATTGGCTGACCAGCGGTCAAGGGTTGGTTGACCGCTCCACCCGTTAACATCGCCCAACCTCCACCCCCAAGTGATCACCCGGGGGTGATTATTACCGAGTAATTGAAGATTTGGACAGATGACGATGTGCAGGCGGGTTGGAAGATAAACCATCATAATGGTGATATCACGCTGGGGTGTGGGGGTGGGTGGTGGGTGGTGGGGAATATTTGGACTGACCAGACTCCAAATTCGGCCTACACAGAGGCCAGTTGTTAGCAAATCAGGCGTAAAGTTTTGAATTGAGCCTAGATATTAAACACCCTTCTGTTGTTGAGTTAGTTCCTCCCCTGTACCACCGAGGGCGGATGAAAGTCTGTCGCGGAGTTACACGGCTTTAAATCTATCTTCCGGTCTGGATAACAGGAACAAGGTCATGTATTTAACATCGTATCTATAATTACACTGATTTTCCGTGAAGGGAGAGAATCACGTTGAACTAATGAATGAACCTTAAGTTGGCGTGTGTTCCTGCCAGAGTGTATGTGGAATTATATTCTGGTCATAATTGGAGAGCAGGATTTTCTGAACTAAAGTGCTATGCTCACACATTATTATTGTGTTTTGAAAGAGCTTTTCGCAGTGAACACCACATATACTATCTGTGTATATCTGCCTATGTGCCTGTTCGTCTGTATTTCGGTCGCAGAAAGAGTTGACATCCTATGTTTGAACTCGTGTTCTGCTTTATTCTGTCCTATTACAAACCACATTACACAGCCTTTCACCAATGAGAACGAGTGTTCGAATCCTTCCCTCAGTACGCATGCATGCCGAGGAGTGGAAAATAATCTATATATCACCAGCTGACGAACATTCTTTTTCAAAGATATACGCATGTTGATGGCTTCTGGGCATTCCAAGTATAAACGGTATATTGCACAATAACATGTAATGACACAGCCGGTCTGTATACCTATTACATCACCGTGCACAGGTACATTGCCCTGGTACATCATACAAACAAAATAACCATTAACTTTAATGACAATTTTATTCATATCACCAATTCTTCGGACAAAGGTGTATAAGGAAAGAGTCGAATAATTTGACGTAAGTGCTGCCCTCTATTTTCAAACTGATATATGGCCTATACAATCATACCTGATGTGAGGTAAGCTCACAGGGACCCATATATAACAGCTGTTAGGTCACTGGCAATGAGTAACTGTGTAAACATGTACGATTGTTAAGTTCGAGAAGCTAGTTGTCCCGCGCAGTATATTGTACAGTTCCAGCTGATACAGGGACGAAGTGGTTGAGGTCTTCGCCTTTAGGTCTCGAAAGGTGAGCTTTTGTTCGTACTCACGTAAGTAGGAAAACAGGCGGATAAAGGGGCGAGTCAGGGATGTTAAGTAAGGGCGTGCTCTCTTGTGCACTTGTCAGTCTCTGTCACTGGTCAATCAATATCCTTTGTGTTTCTCCACAGCCCTGTATAACCGTTACGTAAATGCATGTGTTCATATTTTGTAAAGCATCCACAGCAGGGCTACATCAACTCGAGCTCTGCCTGCTGTTTCATTTCCTTCTATAAACGATCAACATGGGAGATGTCTCGTCCGTGGATATAACAGATCAATAGCTTAGCTCTTACATCTGTCACTACGTCAAAACTATGCGTCCTCTTTTACAAACAGCATACTTATCTCATCCGCTATCCTACAAGGCTGCAGTTCACAAATGAACAGTCATAGGTACTAATTGTACCTTTCCGTACTAAAGAGTTCCGATTCTCTGAACAATGTTTGATCGACATAAATTCACTCTCATCACACGTTCCCGAACACTGATGGACTGTGCCTCTTCCCCTACAAATCAATATGTTATACACAAAAACGTAGAAAAAATTAACACCTTAATGAAAAATTTCCACGGTATATAATCATGGTACCATCAAAGGATTATTTTTTGATAGGTATTTCAGGCCGTACTCAAGAATATTTCACTTTGAAGATGGCGGCCAGCAGTATGGTGGGTGGAAACGTTGACAGAGGCCGGGAGAACCCACGACCATCTGCTGGTTGCTGAGGGCCTACGCATCAAGTACGGCCAGAGAGGAAGTTGGCGTGAGCATGCTAACCATTCGCCAACGGAGGCATCGCCGTTAAATTAAAAGTCCTATTTGTGTAAAAGAAGGCTACTTGAGATATTATTAAACTGTCGTCTGAAATTATGATTTATTTACTTATATGGGTATATATGCATGTTTTGGGTTACATCTCAAAGTGCATATATAACTTTCGAATCTTGACTTTCTTTTAAAACTTACTTTTCAGTGTGAGGTTGAATTGAAAAAACCATCTGTATATAGCAATCCAGGAAAGCCTTCACGCCAGTATATGTATACTGTGAAATATCACAGGCCTCAACGCTTAGCCTTACAATATAAAGTTGGGAAATAAGCCCAACATGCCTGATTACCTGCCTCTGTCAGGGTCTATGTCAAGTCGCGGAAGTTCAAGTGGAGAAGGAAATGAAGTAGTCAGGCTCCCCGGTAGGATATATCACTCCGCGACTTCGTCTTTGGGGACTTGTCGGCTGTGTCAACATACTGGAGATTTTGTATGAAATTATTAATTATAATGACCGTGGTGAATGCGGGCAGAGAGTGTATGGGGAGTCGGAGGCGGTGAGCTGGCACCTCGGTCTGATATTGGGCCGGGTGCAAGAGCCGGCCCACCGCGATCAAATTGACATTAGCACCAGTAATTAATTGAGTTTCAAAATAATCAAGCCTACTCCTCGGCGAGATTGTGTTGGCTGTAACCTCAACCGGCACTGTGACCAACCTGACTGACATATGACCCACAGTTCGAGGCAATTTCCCTTCAAACCACTGGGATATAAAAACAAATACTTTCAATGGAATGGAAAGAAAACATGATTAACTTGAGCTTTTTTTCCCTGCAGACGACATGTTTTCGATCCTTGAGGAATTTGCCTGTTCCATCTAATACTAAATTTATGAGAATTATACAGAATGGCCGGTGTGATTATGGATGACACAAGGGTATAATACACCGTCGATGACAATTGTCAGAGAGACAGAGGTATACCAACATGGTGCTTTAAGCTCTTGCATGAATGTAGATATGCTGGGTCAAACACATAATTATGAGTTTTTAAAGGAAAGAAACAAAAAATAAATATACATGATATAAATGATTAATAAAAAGAAATAAAATTAAGAAATAATTGACATTTTGCCTTTGCCATTGATTTCTTTATTTATTTATTTGATGGGTGTTTTACGTTTACTCAAGAATAATTCATATACACGACGACAGCCAGCATTATGGTGTGAAGAAACCGGACAGAGCCCAAGGAAACCTACGACCATGCAGAGGTTGCTAGAGGTCTTTCCCTAAGTACGGCTGGAGAGGAAGCAAGCGTGAACTGGACTTGAACTCACAGCGATCGCATTGATGAAAGGCTCCTGAATCATTGCGCCGAGCTGGCACGCTAACTATATATATATATATATACTAGGCCACGGACCCCATCACCACCCTTTTCAATTCAATTTCCGCGAATAAAAGATACGGTTGGTATTGATATACAAGTAGCGCTATGTGTCACCATACAGGTTATTTGTATCATGGGTTAGGAGCACATCAAATGATCTATATATATACCAATTACGCAATCACTTAGGGAAAATGTCGCCAATAATAGATCACAAATGGGCGCCATTAATATTATTGTACAAACTTGCTCACTTTCGCTGACATAAAAGCTTCAGAAATGTCAAATTTAGAATAGTTGTTTGTAATTTTGTTGTTTTAGGTACACTAGGGGCAGAACCTCGGGTAACTGTGTTCTGAATTTTGACCAATCAGGCGTCAGTGATATTCATTACGGGGCAGTTTAGAGCCATGGGGAGGTAATTCAAACCGTGACCTTACATCCTGCATGCAGACCGACAGATCGGATAACGCCAGCGAGATACGCACAAATAATTGTTATAAATGAAGCCATGGGTCAATATTTTTCAGAAAGGTCCAACATTATGAAAAACATTTTGTAAGTAAATGTCATCAGGTCCTGTGTCCTTTGGTGTGCATAATTGCTGTTTGAATGTCATCGGTGATTGAAATCGCCATAAAAGTTTACTTCTGTGTATACAGTGGTTTGGAATCTGCTGACTCTACCCTTAGTGGCTAACATCACAATTACATTATTCATTTGTCTCACTTTTTCCTGAGTCACGCCGTGATGGTTGCCCATCGCACAGATCTTTATGGAGTCGGACGGGGCCCGTCTCCACTTACACATTACAAACAGCAACCTGAGTTGCTTATATAGATGAATTTGGGTGTTGAAATGTCACACACAATATGAATAGCTTATATAGATGTATTGGATGTTGAAATGTCACACACAATATGAATCGCTTATATAGATGTATTGGATGTTGAAATGTCACACACAATATGAATCGCTTATATAGACGTATTGGATGTTGAAATGTCACACACAACATGAATCGCTTATATAGATGTATTGGATGTTGAAATGTCACACACAATATGAATCGCTTATATAGATGTATTGGATGTTGAAATGTCACACACAATATGAATCGCTTATATAGATGTATTGGATGTTGAAATGTCACACACAATATGAATCGCTTATATAGATTATTGGATGTTGAAATGTCACACACAATATGCGTTGCTTATATAGATAAACTGCATGTTGCATAGATCTATACGCTGAAATTGCGCACATGCACATCTCCAAGGTAACGGTTAGATACTTTCAGAAAGATTTTTAATTACGGATAGCCTGTATGATTTGGGTTAAAAAAATACCCTCTAAATCAGATCTGTTCAGAGTTAAAACTGTCCAACTTTATCTTTTACTCAGACACAGCTTTTTCACGATAATTTGCGAGTTACAGTGGTGTCATCCATGTAACACAGAGGACTTTTAACTCACACATATCCTTTCTTATCAAATTACGCTGCACAATTAGACAGATTTCTTCACAATTATACAGCTCTAATTCCAGATAGCGACAGAGATCAATCTAACAAAGTGATCCAGTTACCCTGTATAGTCTTCAGAATTGCACAGAAGTCTAATTATAGAGATCTCCAAGTTAGCAGATCCGATGAGTTCAAACCTCTTCAGAGTTACACAACTGTTTTTTTTCTAATTACACAGATCTCTTTGTATTTACGCAAACCTGTTTTGAGTGTCTTTTGAGTTTCACAGATCTCTTTGGGGATCTCTTCTGAGTAATGCAGATCGCTTCAGAGTTGCACAAATATCTTTTGAGTTACACAGCAGGATCTCTTTTTAGTTCTGCAGATCTCTTTAGAGTTACACATGTCTTCCAATTACAATATACTGATATAAACAGGTCTCTACCGAGGTATATACACAAACAGATCTCTTGCACACGTGATATATTTAGAGTGACACGCATATCGTTAAATTTGTTCCACATAACCGAGTTATACAGAAATCTACTGAGTTGAAAATGTACCGTTTGAGTGACAATTACAATTTGATTTAAACAGATATACTTTCTGGGTAAACAGTTTATTTGACAACGGTGCAGGCACTTAGAAAAGTAACACAATAAAATGTGACTACAATAGGGTTCCATAACTAACACTTCTTTCGTACAAGACTTATTTTAGTCTAGTTACAGTGCGCATCACGTAATGTAACCCTCAACTCTGCAGCAACTTTAAGGTTTAAACAAGATGTGAATGTATGGGGTTAAAACCTGTTGTTCGGTTTTCAGCCTTTTATACCCCACGCAACGCCTCCACTGGGGACACTTCCCATTGCTAATAAATAAAAATCATAAAAACGTCATGGATTAGCGTTTATATTTCATATCATCCTCATTTCCAGACAATAAAATATGGCGGTTGCTGTTCGGATCGCATGCTCTCGGTAACGCTTTCAGACGGCACAGAGATTCTGAGAACGTGGCAAAAGGTACGTCATAAATTACACCACTGGTTTATAGGGATCAAATAGTCAGCATGATTTATATCGTTTACAAAGGTATGTGTATTATAGAAGCGTCTCAAGCACAAATCATATAATCATGAATCCAAATACTCGTCTACTCATATACTCCTGCAATCATATACTAATGCAATCATATACTCGTGAATCCATATACCCATGCACTCATATATTCATGTATTCATGCACTCCTGTATGCAACCATGCACTCAGGCACTTATGTTCCTACTTGGTCATGAAACCATACACTCTGATACTCACGTACTCCTTCACTTGTGCACTCATATTCTCATGGCCTCATTCTATCATGCTCCCAGACACACCTGTGCTTATGTGCTAATGAAATCACGCACCCAGGCACTCAAAATGTCCTTTAAATATGTCCTAGATGAGCACGTCGAATACTTTTGCTTAAATTTAAGTTCACTAATACGCAATGGTATATGCTTGATGTATATATTTAAATGATAGTGACAAGGCCCAGTCTATGGGTGGTGGTGGTGTATTTAGGGGGAAAAGGGGTGGATACTGGCACGACTATAATGACACAAAAAGCAGGCTGTGCACCGTCCGCTTGTGGCCACCATGGATCCGAGAGCAACGAAAGTTTGTGGAATCTCAAAAATTCCCTGTCTGAGAATGGAACAGAACCAAAGTCTTGTGTGACCTAGAACGATTGAAAAGTAGGCTCTATCACAACGCGCTCCTGCATGTATCCGTAAAAAAAAAACACAAATACGCGAATCACGACGAAAGAAGTTGGAAGTTGGAAAAGTTACTCTGTGCGCAGTGAATGAAAACTGTCAATTCAAGAGCGCATGTGGTCTATGAAAAAGCGCACACATGCGACATGCGAACCCAAATGAACCCAAGGAAAAGTCACTCTGGAAACGCGCAGTGACTGAAAACTATCAATCCCAGAGCGCATGTCGTCTATGAAAAAGCGCACATACAAAGCTTGTATACAGTATATATATTTATACATGAAGGAAAAAGCCCACATGTAACAACCCGTTGCACTGCTGCTTCTTATCGGAGATTCGTTCATGGCCTACTCCTGACATAATGATCTTCCTCTTAGACTCAGTCATTAGCCAAAGGCCGACCTAATATTGACACAGGTAATGATATAGTCTTAGTGGATCGAAGACCTTTCAGTGCTGTGTTGAAATTTGATAACCGGTGAGTAAACAGTATTTAAGTGGGTTGTGGCATTATAGCATAAGTCTCATAATGTCTGTTTGCCCAATGTGCGCATATATTAGACCATGCAGGAAACTTCTCATGTAAACGTATACATACTTGCTCCTCAATGCATTTACACATATGTGTAGATATATGTTCAGAGAAACATTTTACATGAATGGATGACAGAACATTGCCACAGTTTAATCTTTAGTACCGGTGCTTGGGATTGTAACATTACTGTTTTTTGCATGGACTGCATACATTCATTTATTATTCCAACAGAATTCTGATAATGTTTTTTTTTACTTCAGTGATGTTATACTCTATTTGCTTCAAGAAACTGATAACTATTTAATTGTATACCTTGAAAGGACCGTTTAAGACCGCATAATAGTTATTTTGTTTAATGGCTTCATGCAGATCTGAAGTAGTCAAAAACGCCCCTTTGAACACACGCAGGAAATATTTTTGGATATTATATACGGAGTCTTTCCTTAGGAGATTTTTTTTTTGCTTGTACGTAAGTATCAATATTTATACACACAGCAGTTATGCTAGGAATTAACTCTTTAACTATTGGCTTTAAGATAGCTCTGTACTCGTGACTTTTCCCCAGAAGAACTAACTTCCGGTTTGTTGAAGGCCGACATAGCCAATGTCCAAAAGGTTGCGTGCCGTTAGAACAAAAGTAGAGCCAAAGTGGCGAAAAGAACAAAGCAATGGCGCCGCTCAACCCTTCACTTTCTTGTCTGTTCCGAGCAAAGTCTTGTGGAGTCAACCAAATGCTGTTTTCTTTCACATCTCTCTGGTATAGGTCTGTATATCGATTCCTGTCCCGTCCCGGAACTTGGCTCGGAAAGGAGAGCAATCTGCGGCCGGCTGACTCGGTGACTCCCCGACACGATCTGCCATCGATCCACACATTTTCACCTGCCGAGAGGAACTGCCGACAGGAACTTAAACACACATGATTAAAGACATAAAAGGAGCGAGGAAAAGGCAAGGCCCAAGCAGTTGAAGTCAGATAGTTTTGTTGGCCCGCCACACCCGCCAGTGTTTTGCTCATGAACTTGAAATTAAACAGGGCTTCCTGGGGCTGGCTTTGTGTACAGGCTTACAGTTGACGGGGGAATGGTATATCTCCATTGTCAATCCACCCCACTACTCCATGTTGGCGATCAGTCCTCTTTCAAAGGACCTCGCTAATGTTTTTTGCGGGCAGGGATCGGGGAATATGAATTGAATTTTTGGGGTAAACACGCAGGTATGTTTGTCCAACCTGACCAAGATTACGGGACCCCACGGTTTGCGGGAGCACGCGCTTGGGGCAATCCAATACTGCGGAAGAGCCACCGTGATTTTCCAAAGATACTTCTTTGTTCTGTTCGCATTGTTCTGTTTGCTAATGCAAATGCGAAGAGTGCCAACTTTAACATTTTACTGACATATCGATTCATTTTTTACGCTATTAGTCGCGTAGAGGTCGTCTATATGTTGCATGGTAGGGCGAGAACTAATTTCCCCAGGAACCTTGCCGATGCCAGGTCTCCAGTGGGGGTCAGGACGTGGCATGTAGGCCAGGAATAATTGTTAATCATTATGATTCATCAGAAACGGTATTGTACACAAGTGCTTCTATGTGGTCTTCCATAAATTCGCCAAATTCTATTAACACCAGCAAGACGTCATTATCATTGAGAGTAAAGGTATAGTTTGATTTGAGAGCACTGGTGGAGAGGACCGCAATTCGCCGAAGGGGACTGTCCAACCCTTCTACCAGTCTCAACGGAGCTCTGTGATTTCAAAGACATCTAAGGAGGAAATATCAAATTTGTGGCCCGTATAATGAAGTTAGATTTTCGGCTATTCCATAATGTGGTCGGATGGTGAAGGGTAATGCTAAGTATTGCATTAACAGGAAGTGGGATGGAAGTTTCTCCAGGCACCGACGCACAGAGTTTCACAGGTTGACAGATTAAATATAATGACCTAGGGACAAGTGGTGCAAAAATGCCAGACGCCAATCAAAGTTATACCCGATGTTGTTATCCATCCGAACAAATATAACTGTATTCAAACAAGACAGTCGTCGCAGTGAAAATACCAAAGCGGGGATGCCAAAAAAGAAGAGAAAATTTGAAATCATTCCTGATGAGTTGAACTTCGTCACATCATACTCTTTGTTGGTTTTTACATTTTTGTCGCCCTCTGACTAGGGGTAAACCGACTCGTTAAGGCGCGATCACGAGTTTTTGTTTTTCGGACCGGACCACGTTCACTACGTGATTGTGCGAGATTGATAGAGGTCGCGGCACATGTCAGAGCAGTAGCGCGTGCATGGGTGACACTCATTACATTGGTCACAAGGTCCCACTCTGCAGGCACGCAGACATTTAATTACATATGAAGGGTCCATAGATTATGTAAACTTAGACCATGTCCTTATTTTCTTGCCATTTATTTCGCTTCACGTCCCTGTGTTTAAATAGTGGCATGATCAATAGTTGGAGTACCGTTAGTTGCTGTTAATATATGATATAATTCTCTACCCCTCGGCGTGTCACGCGCCGGTATAGCACAGGCGGGCCTGGATCCCCTGTCTGTGTGGCTCAATGGGACAGCAGGGACTGTGTCTGTTTGATTACACATCTAAGTTCGTGTATGGCCTGAAGGGTTAAACTTGTGATCTATCGGTCACTTTTTGTTTAGCCTGACTGTGCGTACATAACTACCACCTATGACAAACCAAACAAACTGTGCGCTCTGATAAGTGGTACTTGACGTTTACTGAATTATTGAAGCAAAGTTTACAGTGTTAACAAATGTACAATAAATTGTTATAAACATGTTCACCATTGAATACTGCAAGACACTACCGTGCCTGCGAATCTAATTCAGTCTGGCTTTTCTGCGGTTTTATGCGTATGGGAAAGTTCATCAAATGCCCGTCTTTCCAACAACAATTACTGCAGCACGTACCAGTCATTCATGCGCTTCGTTCTAAGATTTGATGGTTTATACAAGTAGTATTGTGCTTCCGTTGTGGAAAACGGAACCAAAGTTGCTAAAACATGCAGATTACGCATAGTAAGCGCAGTACGAATTCAAAAGTCACAAATCTGCATGGTATCGTAAAAGACAAAACAAGATCCTTCAAGAACTGCCGCTTTTACCTCTTCTTTTGCAATAAAGAAAACAAACCTCTAGATCCTTCATCGTTTTCCTCGTCTCCCACCCATGTATGCAGCAAGTAAACCGAAATGGTACCAATCAACCTTTACATTCAGTTCCTTCAACTTCTGTATGCTGTGTGAGAAAAGCAAATAAATTATGAAAATCATACATAATGCATTATATAATAATAGCGGGTGGAAACCAGGATTCACAATTTGGGTTAGGTGTATATTTGTGTATAATTTAGTAATTGTAAGGTGTCCTACATAATTAGCAGATGGCTTTAATTGTATATTACTTCATAGTCGAGTGGAACTGTAATAAGCCTTCTGTGTCAATGATTGCTGTTCTACTCTTTAAAGTCCTGGTACAATTCTAAGACAGGAAGAAGGATACAAGTGCATTGCACCTTACAATGTCTGTAGAACTGATGATTCAGTCACTGTGCTCGACACATATAGTCACGCAACAGCCTCTGCAGGTCTGGATTATAGAATGGAAAAATAAATGTGAAGGTTTTCATCCTTTGTATTAAAGCTCACAACAATTAGCTGACAAGACAGAAAAGGACCTTAAGCTGATAAACACGTGCTTGGTGCAAACAAACTGTACAGGAAGAGTGTGTAGATCGAACATCGTTCTGGCTAAAATTTCCATCAATTATACAAATGATTAGGCAAAAAACTTTTGAGCATTGTGTTTATGGTTCCCGCGTCAATAAGAAGGCCTTTACTCTGTTTGGATCAGTGTTGCTGTTTCACCTCAAGTAATTATGTGTTTATGGCCGACAAGTGGCAGTGTTTGATGCGCTAATTGGTTAGCCGCCATTGATCTCATACGCTCTAACGATTCAGCTAATGCAGGCTAATTCAACCCATGTAATAAGACGTAATGCCTGATGTAAGACGTGTTAATGGTTGACGTAACGGGGTATAATTCCGTCTGGTGCCCTTGTATTCCGGTGCTCAATAGGTAACCAGAGACGGTTCAATCAACGGTTTTCTGACCCAATCATTGGTCGCTCGCCCAAGAGTCGCCTGGGTGAACCGGTCAAACATGAACAGATGCACAGCTCAATAACAGCATAATTGCTTTCAATAGTTCCCAGCCAAACCTGTACCATGGTTCAGTTCCCACAAAATACAATATAACCATAAATATAACTTTTTGAAAATGTCTAAAACTAACGGCACTTGAGGGGCGCATTTATGAGATACACTGCTCTGTGGCTTGCTTAGGTACACCGCATACAATTAAGGCAATCAGCCTCGACAGCTGCGCGCCTAGCATCCCTTCTTTCTCATTGGTGGATTCGAGCGAACAGTGCCTCTTTAATCGCCTTTATAGGATTTCACTCGAAACTTCTTTGTCATGTAAAAACACTCTTGTTTAACTGATGTCTGTGTAGCCACAAACCGCTCGACGCCAGTCTTTTACCGCGCTCTAGAATGCAAATAAAACAAAATGAATAGAATCGATATAAGGATTATGCAAACCGTTCGACATGATTGTGAACTCTTCTGCTTTTGGAGTCGAGAATTGAAATGTGAAGTGCCCTCGACGTAATAAATGGATACATTCATTACCGTAACATGTGCATAGCCGCGAGAAGAGTTTGCTAATCGACCGACAACCACGGGCTCTCTCAGGTGGCTCACCAGTAGGGGACAATGTGCCGTAGACCTTCTCCATGAAACGATCGCACAGGACTTAGTCACCCTGATTTCGTAGAGGTTTCCTGCCTTATCAACGATATTTCCTTCATTATATCTCCAATATGCGGATCGTATTAATTTCGGTCATTTAGCATTCACCAGGCGGCGTGACTTCAATGAAAAGTCTTTTCTACACAGGTGAAAAACTAATAAAAGTCGGCTTGCGGTGAAAGAGTTGATTATGTAAACAGGTTATGTGATTGAATCAAGCAGTGTGAGGTGAGCGAATTCATGCCGCTACTGGGGGCGAGGTCAAAGACAGGGCCACAAATAACCGCACGGGACACACAGAGACCCACTAAATTACCTCCCCGTGACAAGTTCAATATACCACGAAACGTATAAAGAGAAAGGCTGATTTCCCATTATTAATAAGGATTAAAATTAAGGCCTACAAGCAGACAATACAAGGATGTGGGGACTTTTCGCTTGTTTTGCATGCAATGAAAGTCAAGAGAACAACGTGTCAGTATAACGTTATATTGACATAAAAGATTAGTCAGAGAAAAAGGAAGGGTGCACCACGAAGTCACTTCAGCAACTGAGACATGTAACCGGAGTGCCCAACGTAAACCACTTACCTTTTTGCAAATTACTGTCGAACTTTCCTATATATATAGGCTTGCAAGCCAAATTGATTCACAAAAGATAAGTTGTTTTCAAAGAACGTTCAGTTTGCGAATGGTCACACGATCGCCATCGACATAAGATGGACCTCAACTACCTCGTGTTGCGCACCCTATATACTCACCGAGTACATCCCGCTTCCAATAAAAAATAACCGATGACGTTTGCAAAGACAAATGCAGATGAGATTTATGATTTTATCCTACCTTGCACTGCGAAACACCAATCAAATAAAAGCATGTGGCATCCTCACGTTTAACATTTTTCATTAATAAAGTGTTTTATTAGTTTGTTTTTAATTCCGAATTAAAACTTCTTAGTTCCTATACGTGTAAATTCGCAAATGCGCAGTTAAATATGAATTTAAGACAAGCCACTTCCAAGAAATACCTTTATCAAAAATTGCATACTGATTTCCAACGACAACTTCCCCAACAAAACCGATGGTAAAGTTTAACTTTTTTTGAATGAGGATTTTTATATGAAATCCTTTTCTGTAATGTTTCCTTTTGTTTTCATGTCTTTGCAAGTTGTTCGCTGATACAAAAAAATTTGGTTTCCTAATGTTAGCAACAATACTACAAAATTAAGAATATAAACCGCTACACGCATACTCGAAGCAATATAGTATAAGGTCATTGCTTTTTCGATACTCACTAATAAAAACTTCTTCACTATATTATTGTGTGTGGGTTTATGATTTGTCCACAAACACTTTTCATCATGGATTCTTCTTCGAGACTTTTAGTAAGAGCGCGATACGCGGTATATACCGGCCATTGTGTAGTTTTCAGAGGAGATTTGGTCTTATATAGACCGGAAGTGTATTCAAAACTTTGGGATACCCAACACCAGCAGTATAATTATTTCCGGACATAGTTTTGCATCAGTGTCTTAATTCTTTCTTGAATATTTCACTGTATTTTGTTGTTGTTTTTTTAATCATCTAGATGTAACATTGTTTCGATTTCAAGTTTGTACTCTGTATTTATTTGTATGTATTTATTTTTTGCAGCATGTTTAAAAAATTGGATTGGTTACTACATAGCGATCACCCAAATTGCCTCGTACTGACTGTTAACTGACGGTTAAAATGAAACAATCTAGTTCTGATCATCCGAGGTCATCTGTTGGCTCCACTATCAGCACTGTTCCAGAAATATTTCTCTAACAATATATATAAGGCCAACCCATGCGTACTCCATGATTTGCGATCGTTCTTTCGCCAGACCTGTGGGTATACATGTGGTTTGGGGAGAACGTCTACACAGTTAAACAGGCGGGTCGATCGCACTTAGCCCGCTCTAACCTGTGTACAGGCTGGTGAAACACTAACACTTATGCAGCTAGTCTGTCAACGGCCGTGTTCCAGCGGTTACGGCCGAATGGACATCGGACACGTCCGTGCTGCCTAGCTGGACGTCAACGAAGTGGCAGGACCCACAGCGCAGACACACGTACAACCTCCGAGGCGGCGTGTACCCACTGTCAACTGGGAGAAAACAAGCAAGCAAAAAACCCGCATGAAAGTAAGCAACCTCGGCCATGTTTTATTTGAGGAGGCGAAACTGGTTGCCTCGAAAATATGTTTAATATCCACTGTTCGGGGTAAGACCAATGTTTGAAGTGGCTCAGGCAAAATTTACACTTTATTAATGTAGTTGACGAAAAGTGGAGTTTGGCCGTGTGTTGGTAATCATGACGCGTACATAACAAACGACATCAGAGTTTTTCTTCATTATTGACACCTGCAAACAATGGTTAAGTAAAGCTAGCAGCCGCTTTCACAGCCGCAGTTTAACACGCTATTACAACACAAGCTATTTCGATTACAAATTTGAGTTTTGTCCAATCGTGTCACTACGTAAACATAATATTTGTACCGCCCTTAAAACTGCTACCATATATCCATGCGCTTGAACTGAAAGTCACATAATAGCGCTTACATCTCGAACGGAACAACAGAGAGCGAGCGAAAGCACAGAACACTGCGATAAAAAGCAACAAACATATGTGTCAAAAACAAATTCTATTGAGAAAATCAATGGCTTCTTTCAAGAAATACATGCCACCATATCTATAATCACAGCAATAAATAACTTTTTTTATATATTCGATGAAACCGGACAAAACAACGGCTGGACAAGTACAGGTAAAATTGTCCTGTATAAATTCTCAAAAGAGGCCGCAGTAGCTGGATTCGAACACACGATCTGAATGGCTATTGTCAATTTCCTGAACCATTTGGCAAGGTGCTTTTCGTCACTCCTCCATCGATGCGTTACATAATCCTTGACAGTTTTCACGTTTGGCCTATCATTAGTTGTGAGAATTTGTTTGGTTGCCCGTTATGCAGGCTAATTGCACCTCGAGATTACACATTCTGGTTACCATTGCATAAGCTTTGCACAATATGACGTAAGGAACCGCTTGTCTAGCCTTGCGTAATGGAATCTCCTGGGGCGAGACCAACGCGGACCTGACAAGCAGGTCACGGCCAGCAGATAGCATGAAGATCTTTCTACAACCATTGCATAATGTCCGAGACGGTGAATTCATTGACCGCGAGGAAGTCTACCGGGCTGGGCTGTCAGCGTATTTATATGGACTAAAGGCTCTTAGTGCTGACAGACTGGGCGGTGACTGACCCTTCAGACTGTCCCTACAAATTCTTAAGGCTTTATTTATGTCGCGTGCCGCTGTTGGGATTTGTGGACCCGGCTGTCAAGCATTGTAAAGCTCTTGTATGTAGACATGTATATATGTACAAACATACAGCTGAGTGGTTGACCTCAGGACTGGCCAGGCCGACTTCATACACGTCAGCGAACTCAGCCAGGGAGAGAGCTGGGTCGCGTAGAAGGGGGGAAAAAATAATGAATGAATTAATACACGATTAAAGTCCATTAATACACAAAATAAAAATAATAACAATGAACAATGTATTTTATTTATATATTTAAGGGAATAAACTCGTATTCAAGAAATTTAGGTATAACACACGAGTAGTCCACAATCATTTTAAAAAAAAGAAAATATGTGGGATTATATCCCATGTAACCTCAATGTTTTTCCATGGATTTAGACTACTGAGTCAGTTCATATACACGTAGTCCATAAATGAGGAACTTCTAAGTTCTAACATTTGATAATCGTTTTTGACTACTGGATCTCATCATCCTCATCTTTTGAGTCGGTCGAGTGTAAAATTGAAATTGGATTTGTATACTCCTGGCTCCCCTTAATTCATGTATCACTACAATAATATGAAAAATACAAAATTAATTAACAAAATTTCAACGTTCGTGTTTATACATACCTTGATTCTTCAATCTTTTCAACTTTTTGAACATTCTTAGAGAACTTTATGGTCTAGAGAAATTATTTACACAAGTTTATGAAGCTTACATCTTCAGTGCCAGAAACATATCACTTTTAGCAACGTTTTCGTAATAATTTTATGCATAAATTCTACTGCAAGAAAAGAGTTTTGGACGTGCATGCGTGGACAAAAACATTTTTTAAAATAACACATCAACATTAAAATCAACTTTTACACGCACACACATAACAATTAATTTACATAATTTGTCTTATGTAATTTTATATCCTTTCAGTTTACATAAAGGACACACGCCCAAACGTTTGACGGATCCACTCGCATAATTTTCATCTCTCCGGGCTATATTTTTATTATGTTGCGATTACGGCGAAATTAATAATTTTCTTCACAAATGGCTGGTTTGGTATCATTTTTTTTTGTTATCAAGTTTAATTAAACTCTTTGTTTCTTTTAATTTTTAATGTGTTATAAAATTAATTTGTTGAAATGATCACACTGCATTAATTAGAAACATGCATTTTCTTAGCAGCCCTCATATGCAGGTAGTGTGGCACATGTAATCATGAACTCTGAATGCATGTACTGGAGTATATTAAGCGTATAAGAACAGGTTAAAGGTGTGCATTAGAAAGGTATAAGCCTATTACCGAGCATTAAGTTATTCGCTACTGGCGTATTACACATGGTCCCCTAGTTCATTTCTTCATAAACCTGTTGACGAACCAGATAATGTTCGCTTTGCCAGAGTGGTATTATACTACATAATGCTGTTATCTCACATAAGCCTACAAATGTCTATAACTATGTCAATTAATGACATTTTCGACTCATTTGCCTATTGCAGTGCATTGGTCATTTCTGATGTTCGAAAACGAAATTCTCGATTACATTTTAAGTGTAAAGAAATTATATGAACACGAGTTAATGTGTAAAACTTTGCATTTGAGAAAGGCGTGAAAAATGCATGAATAATCCAGACATGTACTGAGACAAAACTCAAATAGAAAGCTATAAAACATGTCTCGTCTTTTCAAGCATGTTTTAAAGCTGACTAAAACCACACTGGGATTGATTCAAAATTTAGTTTCTGATTTGTTTTAGACTTATTCCATGAAGTAAAAATGCACTTTACCTATACGCGAGTCTCCATATCTGTCGCACTTACCTGCATAGATTTGTGATATGATTTTATTGCAATGGACCACGTGAAAATTGCATAATATAAACAAAGTGTCATTTTTATGGATGATTCCTTCTCTTGACTTTGGCTGTGGACGCTGGTGATTGTGTGGAACTAATTACGAACTGATTCGTGGGACTCGCACCATATATGTATATACTGTAGAATGGTGGACTGTCGAGCCGGGCGGGAGAGCGCGTGCACGCGAAAAACAATGGTCCCGCACCGTCCGCAACTAAAATCATATGGAAGCATAAGCTATGGCCTTATCACTTAGATTTATTACCTGCAATTGTGAAGAGAGACATAATCTCGTTGTTCATGTAAACCCCGCAGGTGGGAATCAAGGTAAACAGCCTGGCGGACTGGCCAAAGTAGCAGCTTATCTAACCAGTAAGCTCTCCCATGCGGCGATCAAATTATTCCGCGGTGTACCAGATTCCCGTTATATATCACCTAATTTCTTTATCTCATTTGTAACCCATTGACCACAGTAATCTGCGGTGATTGAAGTGGTATCGATTCTGGGGTGTGTGGTGAAGTGATCGGACCACAAGCTATCGATCTCTCTTGGGGCCAGGTACAAGGGCCTCTTCACGGGCTAATCAGCCGATTACAGGTGGCTCTATAATAGAGACATCATAGGGTGCCGGGCTCTGTGCCTCCAAGCCACAGGCTAATTGTCAGGTATTTACAGAATAGCACGCTCTCTCCGACACACCTTTTGAGTTCACCTCCCACAAAAGAACAGGGCGTTTCCGTGACTGTTAAACACGGCTTCTGCAGATTGCCTCATCATCCGATTAAAAAGAAAAAATGCGTTTTCAGTTTGATGCGATTTTTATACGACACACGTTATATGTTCAGACTGAAGGCCACGTGGGTACAGGTAAAATAAAACCGCTGCTGAATGCATTGCGCACAATCTCTTTCCGGAAAGAGAACTAATGGGCAGGCATATTTAGAACAAAAAGATTTACTGTGAAATACCGATTCCCATATAGATTTTAACAGAGGGCATTTCACAAATTCTATACACAAAAGTAGCGTAAAACTAAAACGCAGCAGGGGTGTCCGATTATATAGAATAATACAGCCTTCATATTTACACATGTGAATGAATCATTTGTTTTCCTGAAAAATTACCTCTGAAAAACTCTTAAACTCTTAAATCATTCTTAAACCATTCCCAAACGCATGAGTTTTAGCCTGTAGCACTTTTCAGCTGTTTCTGACAAGAAAAGTCAAAAGGTTTCAACATTCAATAATAAATTTGACAAAAAAAAAATGTAACTTGCATAAAAATGTATCCATCGATCTTTTCCAACCCGGATATGCGGGCTGGATTTTGAAAGTGGTGAAAATTCAGATAATAATGTTTCTGTGAGACACTTCGACCTTTAACCTCTCATATAAACACCTGTAAAGACTCTCCTGTTTTCTCCGCGGGTTTTTATAGCAGCCTGAAGAGCCGATCCAATCAAATGACCACAAGATTCCCACACGGACAGTACTGGTCAGCCGTGCTTTAATTACACACTATGTTTAATATTATACGGACCACTATGAAAGGGCGTTTCCCATGAACGTTGGTCAGTCCTGGATGAGGGGCTCTTTCCTCTCAATTTGTGTCCAGGTGAATGGATGACCCTGGTGGAAAGCCATAGACAAAAAGACAATAGAGATGGCGAGATGGATCCAAGAATAATGCGATATCACAAGGCAGCCGTGAAGTGATGTGAGGAGCTGGCAGAGGCTCGGGGGATGGGGCTTGACAGGTAGCTCCTGGGGGGATGGGGTGGGACACTGACACAAGCATCCCCAGACCCTGTTTACTTTCCGCCCAGCTCTGAGGGCCCTTGGACTGCCTTTCCCACGCTCAGTGAAAAGGCAGGGATAATGGTATGTGGGGAGAGACGGTAGCTAGGATTCTGGTAGCTGGTCATTCTCCGCGGACAATAGAATGACCATCGGCATTGTTGCGCAGTTTAGCATGCAGTCAAATCCACCAGGTATCGTATTATCTGTTCACCTGTGGCTCAATGAGACTAACTGGACGGCGATTTTAAGGACTAATTCAAAGAATCCGTGAATTATGCTTTCTGTTGACAGCTTTGGGCACGCGGCCTGAATGTGGGAATGGAGTCGTATCTGCCTGCCCACGACTGGTCAAGGCAGCCAGAGTGTGGGAATTTTTCCTCTTCGGACATGGTCAGTTTAAGAACGCAGCTGTGGCCCGTGAGGGTATCCAGCGGAATTTAAATGAAGTGTCCTTTTAACATTTTAATCCCCGGGATAATGCATCTCTATAACACTTTTTCACACGACTCGACCCATCGCTTCCAAAAGGTCAGTTTGGTAAAAAAATTGTTTGGGGAAAGCAAAGGTGACCAATTTACTCTTCTGCCTACTGTTTGACTGCACGTGCACTTTAGAAATACAACATAACATGAACATGCGAACACATTGGTGCATTCAAAATATAACCGTAAAATTTACAAATTGTTGACATCGAGGTCAACACCCGTATTGCGATCTCGCGGTATAAACGTTATATTACAGGGAAGATGACACAGAAGGATTTGATGTTATACAATTACCAATATCGCCGATCCAGCCTCACCGGCGACCTTTGCACACGACAACTGACAAGACGGAGAATTTCATTAAGCCCTGATGACACAAAACACTTTAAAATTAATTTTTATAGCTACAGTTTAATTAGGCACGAATTACTTAAAAGAGATCTTGAGAAATGAAATTCTTTCATTTAATAACGATATGTTCAGCGGAACCATACATCGCGCCAGTTTTCAGTTAAAATTACTTAAGCATGGTTCTAGAAATTGGTTTCTGAGTGTTGAAAACCTTCATCTTTGCATAAAACAGTGGAAATGTTTGTCCTCATTATTTCCTTTATTAAATATGTCGCGCTAGAATGATCACTCACTGCATGTCTGTAAAACAAATTTATCGTTTCAAATTACCGAATAGGTTTGTCTTCAAGCACCCCCAATTCGTGATAAGTTTAATATAATAATATTGACTCCTGCTAACCCTTTGTTATGGAGGATTTTTATATCCAGCTTCACGACCTTAACTCAAAATTCGATTTTGCCTTCAGAAACCCCTTTATACTGAAAACGGAGAGCTACAGTATTGACCATATTTCGAATATAATCAGCGGTAAAAGGTGGCACTCATCACTTTTATGGCACATTTATTTATAGATTTTTTCATTTATATATTAATTTTGGTTTTACGTGGTCTTCAAAATATTTCATTTGGTCAATGGTCAAGGGGAATGATCTAGAGGAAAGCTTACTTACTTCACCAGGTTTATATGAGAAAACTTCTGTCTTAAATCTTCAATGAAATATTCCAGTAGAATCTTCTTCATGTTTAGAAAAATGAAGTTTTATGTTTCTGTTGGGTATAGCGCCTACCAGATATACTATAGTTAAATTGCTTTAATCTCATTGAATTGACCCTGATTGAGGTTGCCTCTTAACCCCTTTACGATTGAATCATCATTATAAACAGGATCTGATTTATCCCTGGAAAATCTGCCATTTATACTTAAACGAAACTGTGATGTTATCGAAAAAGGCAATCGTTGCTATGGAATATCGCTAGGAATATGGAAGCTAAAATTGGAACGTATTTAATGATAGTCAAATTTTGATTATTGCGTCACTCTTGGTGGCATGCCACAGCCAGTGACACGCGGTAAATGAAGGCTCTGCTATTTGGTGAGCATCGGTGGGGTGTGACGGAAGGGGCTGAAGAGGTGGAAGGCGGAGTGGCCACTTACATCACAACACTAGTCAATTTGACCACTGATTGGAAAAACGTATGCTGGACACTTCCTAGTGGTCAATGGCAGTCTTGGCAAGAGTGGACATTATTAAGACGATTACGTCGCCGATGAGATATTAAGTCACTCTTCCCTTCAGTTACGGGAGTAATTAAATAGTTCGAGTACTTGTCATCGGCAATTTAAACAGTTTGCCAGGAAGGCGGCGTCCATTTAACCACTGCATTGAGGCCCAGTAAAAGCTGTGTACAAGGCCTGGGGTTATGTCATTCAGCCTCCGTGCTGCACAGCCCGCGGTCAGGATGCAGTACTAGTTAACTACACAGTAGCCGTCACCATCACAATCGTACAGTTGTCTGCACTCGGTAGTAAAAGATGGATAGCCAGCGATAATGACCCATAACTCCATGACGCCAAGATCACTCGCCCAAACTATGAGCTTTACCCTCATTTCAAAATGCGTTAAACTTCTCACCTCTCACTGCGTCTGTTTTATTTTATAATTCCATTACATTTAAATCATAGAAGTAACAAGTTAGTATTTGTGAGTATCTCCGATGACCAGTGCTAATTTGGTGCGTGAAATACAGCCAGACTGTACGATTACTGATGCGCATCGGCAGGAAAGATCAATTCGTTAACTGGAAACTTGCACGTGATCAATGTGTTTGTAACACATGAAACTCTTTGAAAAAAAGATGGTGGACTGAATAAATATGTCCTAGTCACAGAGACACTATATAACTTATGTACTCGGAACAAGGAGTCATGTGACCTCTTCACAGTCGGCGTGTTGTTCACGTGGTGGATGGAATTGCAAAGAATGAAGACAACAAAAATTTATCTTAAAACCCTGCATGGAATTGTTTAATGCTTTTTCTACACACAAAAAATTCAAATAGCCCTGTTGATATAAAAGATGTCGCTATTGTCCAGTACAACTGTTACGATCTTTCAGCCTCCTTCGTTATCGCCTGACCCCAACCATTGACAGAACGGGGCAGTACAGAACGGACACTAAACCAAGTGCGCGCTGATAACCTGTTGGCGTGCTGGCCTGCCACGGAGCGACAGCCTTACAGTCATGTATTGACACAACACATTTGACGGTACTGGATAGCTAATCGTAGGGTAAATAAATGTCATAGTGTCACGATGCAGCCTTGTTTAATGATATTTAATGTTATCACAATAATTACCACCTATTATAGGCGACGGAGAGCATTTTGCGCTAGCTGTACACGAAATAACGCCACTTAGGAGTAATGCTGTACGATGATTTCTAGTTTGTGCGTACCAGCTACACACGGATCATGTAATCTCGTGTGTCGAGCAGTGCGTGACTCTCTATCCAGACTGAAAAACGGAAATCCGTGAATACTGCCAGATAAGGCCTTGATAAACCATATCCACAACATTCTAAATAAATTCTGTAGAAAACAAGACAAACGTAAATATCCTTAACTGGATGCCAAGAGTATGGTGAATGTATGTAAAGTTACACACCTTTCACTATATTAATCCAAATAATACGTCGGTCTAGTTAGGCAATAAGACTAAGGATACTCAAATAATGACGTCAATTAGGAAGTCCCAGAAGTTATCAAAACAGATTATTCTCTAATTCATGTGACAATCAGCCATATAAGAAGTCCCATACACCCTTCATCAAGGCAGCCTGTAAGTGTAGCCCCAGTATCAGCCAACGAGCTAGTATGTGTCCTGTTATGTAATGAAATGGTTAGTGTGTCCCATAATCAGCCAAAATGTAATTCCCATTATAGTTTAGCGAAGTTGTAAGTGTAACCTTTAAATAAATTTATTTATTTGATTGGTGTTTTTCACCGTCCTCAAGAATATTTCGTTTCTGCGACGGCGGCCAGCGCCATGGAGGGAGGAAACCAGGCAGTGCTCTGGGGAAATTTACGACCATCCAAAGGTTGCAGGTTGCTGCAGACCTTCCCACGTGGAGAAGCACCCCTACCAACCCTCACGTGATCACGTCAGATTGTAAGTGACCCCCTCCCCCATTAATGAAATAGTAAATTCTGCCTGTATTAAAATGATGTTATTATTGTAGTCATATTATGAAGGGAAATCGTCTATCTGACATGCGAGACCTGTAATTAGCTCAGGTTGTAAGTATATCTTATTTCCTCATCTTGTTATCTTATTGCTAAGGGAGACATCAAGACTCGGACGATGGGAGCTAGCATCCTGTTTGTCAAGCAGGACTTATTAGAAAGTTATTAATTGCAAGTGCTTAAAACACCAAACTCAGGACAGAAAAGCTGTGGTAGGTTTACAGTGAAGGTTTAGTGCACACATTTTAAACTCTTAAACAAAACATTATAAAATTTTTGACATGTCTTAAGCTGTTTGATAAATATGGGATATAGTATCGCTCTGTTGCTAATTTATCACATTTGAGTGTAACATATATACATGTAGCTCTGTTATCATGTCTGTTAAACACGGTAATTCCGTTCAGTCTGCATAAAAACAGGCCTACGATGGTGACCAGACCATCGTCCTCAAACACTATCGATGTTGCGTTGTAGTCTACTGCTCAGCTTATACCTTCTTCATGATTTTCACCAAAAAATGACTATTATGTTAAGAACAGGCTCTTTCATGGAATGATACTATTGGATATGTGTATGTTTTATTGTATGAACATGGAGATCAGGCTCGCATTAAGAGCTGCTAATGCCTCCATGATGTGACTACTCAACGAGTACCTTGTAATGCTTTTCCAATCATGTATTAATGTAGGCCTACATTAGAATTCATAGAGTGCACGGCGGAGGATGCGAGATATGACTTAGTACTTTATGATGGCGGGGATAGGACGAGTGGAGCAGTGGTCGGGGAAGAAGGTGGTAGGCACGGCGGTGGCAATCAGTCGAGCATCATACTGTAATTGATGATCACTTGATAAGAATGTCCTAATTCATGCACGGATGAACGCTGGCGGTGCGCTTCCCCACGAGAGGTTTGTATGTGACCAACCACGGCACGCGCCGGTGGCCGATGCAGTGTCAAGAAAGACTGATTTCTGCTTTTGTTAATATCAATAAGATATGCAAATTCCAGTCCGTTTCGATTCAGCGACTGTTCAGATTTTTGATAAAGACTAAATCCAGGCTTTATGAATGAGATATAAACAATCGCATGCGCAGGACGCTATAGATGTGACGCAGTCAGTACAACCACAGATTATGCGTAAAGTTAATGAGTCAGACTGAAATATATCTATACTTAACGACGATCCTTGACTCACACAGACATAAAGCTATTTCTTAATGATTAATCTAGACTCAAACAGAAACAAAGGCAAGAATGTCATTAACGACCACCTTTCACTCAGTCATCATTGCGATGTCTGGAAAGTCAAAAAAGCATGTATTTTATGCCATTATATTGCTTTGTTTCTAACTGCATTTATGCATTGTCGTAAGATTCAAATACTGGTCCCATTCAAAATTAACAAATTAGTCTTTGTGTATGCTTTTTGCAGAAAAAGCCAAAGTTCAAGCTGCGCATGCTAAAAAGTTTGATAAAAAAACTCCACGCTGGTTTAGTTTGATATAACTTGAGTGTTATTCACATGATCCGCCAACATAATTTCAAATTTCAAACTTAACGAATTACCCCAATGTCTCTTCAAAAATAACCTACACTGTACTAACTAACTACTAAGCAGGCGTTCTAAAGTTTTGACCATTATTCCAATACAGTGTTAATCCAACAACTCTGTCTCCATAAACAGTGTATCATGAATGAACTACCCCAGAAGCGCCAAATAAAGATGGAATATGGAATTTAGATATCTGTTAGCTTGTCCGCATGGGTGACAATTGTGCGTTGATATCACGCAGTAAGCCCGATAGTACACGAATCTGAGTTACAACGGGCACGCCAAACCTCGCGCCAATTCTTAGACAAAATCTGTTACATTAAATAGTAATCACAACCAAAATCCCCGACGGCTGCCACCCAAAGATTGTGTTAGCCGACAAGGCATGAAATGTGCCGACCCGGAAGCTGAATGGTACCGATGGCATCTAGGCAATCAAGCGGAAAATCGGATCCGGAGATACCCAGACTCACTCGTCAACCTATCATGCATGTCTGCGCGTGCGCACTGAAGCCAATTGTCAGCCCCCATGGATCACTAGTGCGATTTTCTCAGCAGTAGTACACACAGGAAAACGTCTAGCAGTGGTTGTAGCCAAGCTAGTCACAATCTAGAGACAGTTTAGGGTAACAGTTGAAGTTTGTTCGACGCGCGGCATTAGGTCAGGAAGTTTGTCAAGCATATTAAGGCCAGGTGCCACACTTTCCGGTTTCCTACACACTTACATACATTTGGTCGTCATGGTGAATCTGGAGCGAAAAATACCGAAAGCAATGCAGTAAAACTCCAGTTAATGGATACTAACTACTTTGTGTCATTCAGCATCTGTCAATATTGTTCCTGCTAACGTCTTCAGTGTTGAGTTCATTTTACACGTCCCTTGAATTTCTAGGTTATGTTAGGAGGTAGCACCGGTACTCAAAATATTTTAGTGGGATTTCAACGTTGCATACAGTTTATAACTCGATCATTATATATCAGATATTAGCTTAAACCTACCATGAAACAATGATTTTCTCAAAAGCACATGTACATGTATATTACCTTCCATGCATATGTCTCTTTGATGTCATCGAATATGTGTACCATGGGAGGGATAACTGACAGCAATACATACATGTATATTAACAATATAAATCAGATAAAGGTACTGGGCGAATGTGAGATAATATCAATACACTGATCTAATCATCAAATAAGTACATGGTTGACGTGTATATGTACAATATTCATTACATCGATTCCTTCATTCATAGGTGACCATGTGAATAATTAATTAGCTAATTGACAATCCCATCACGAGCTATAGACCTTACCCATGCCGGGTTAAACGCCATATTGAGCATGTGTCACTTAACGCCCGATTTGAGGATCAGTGTTCCTGCACAATTAATACACAGACCTACACAGTGAGAGACGCGTTCTGTATATACCCAATCATAATTATAGAATGCTTCTTACTTCACACATAGGGGATAATTATATTGATCTATATATCCACGATATGCACAAATAAACCATTTCCACGTAAGAATAAAACAGAATTTAGCGAAACACTCCCTTAAACGTGAAATTTGGTAATGTTACTTTTTGCTATGATATTTGTGTAATTAATATTTATACATACGAGATTAATTGGGATGACTCGATTATAAGGGTTGTAAGTTCGACCAGAAACGACATACCTGTTTCGTAAAGGTTTGGAAGACTCTCATCCTATATAGGTTTGTCCAACGAAGACAATTCTAGGTATGGGTATAGATATTATGCTAATATTCATATGTCTCGATGTCCGTTTGATTTGTGCGTGTAAGTAACACTAACGTCCATATATCTTGTGCTATTGACTCATTCAGAAATAACCCGTTTTTATTTTTCAGAACAAAATTTTCCGACCTATCCCTGGCATTTATTCTAATGCATGGTATGGGCATTAAGGCATATGGGGCAACCTTGCGGAAATCCTCTCATCGCTTACAGGTTCAACGATGTACACGTTTGGACACCCCTAAAAGCCCGTGTGTTTTTTTGTATGTACATGTGTCCTATACACGTAATTTTTGTCAGGTTGATGCATTGCCATATGTCAGCCCCCATCTAATTTTAGCGGTCGGCTGGGTGTAACAGACAGAAACCAATAAGGTGATTAGTATTTCTAATCTTGAAAATTGTCCATGTTGCGTGTGGACGACGTTAGAGTAATGCTGTTCGCTATCCAGGCCGAATATAGAGTATGTATAGGCTTTATTGATGCACCAGATATCGTGCGGACAATTTGATCAACCCGCAAAGTGTGATTGGGGTTGTTTGATGTCCTGGTTTGACCGTAATAAATAGTGTTTTGTTAACAGATGGTCGCCCGTTATACGCGTCATCATTGTCTGCTTAACAACACTATATGCATAGTCCTAGGCCAATTGTGCTGTATTACACTCGATAGAGATCGGTACTGAATGTGTGCTCTGCTTCTCAGTCACATAATGCGGTTAAAGCTACGTGCGAACACTGTCTCAAATATGGATGTCTGTACAACAGACGCTAATGAATTACCTAAGCCCCATGCAACGAAAGGTATGCATGGTTGATCGACAATATACAGCTATTTATAAATATTTATAAATATTCCATGCATGAGGTGTGAAAACTGATAAATTTTAATAAAGAACATTTAAAAAAATATGAATTATTGCAGTGAGCGAAAAACAAATCCGCCGGCAACAAGCAACAGGAGATATTATACCTTCAAAAAATTAATCGGGGAGCGCGGTAGCCATAATAATTTTTTTAACTGACCACTGTTTCGGTATTTTCCCATGCCACACTAGAATGGTCAAGAAACTGGACACTGGTCACTTTTTGGGCGTTTTTTTCTCAGGCCAGGAACAAAAGGGGCTCGGACAATAGAACTGACCAGAGGAAGTTTTTTCTGCCTCAGTTTCCAGCTGCAAGCATCTACAGCATAAAAAACGCGCCCCTTTGTGGTATACTGACCAGCTCCTGATAACTATAATGTTGGGGTTACACCACTGACCTCCTGCCCCAAACAATACATTTCAACTTCCACTCCTCCGCTTCCTGACGCCTGTCAAAAAACTATCCTTACACCTGACTAAAAAATAACAGCGTGCTTTATTTACAAAAGATCTGTTTTACAAATGACTAGCCACGTGCCTGACTTCCTGTATTAAAGACAGCAGTTCCTGGATGTGGGAAATTAGGGGACTACTTAAATCTCGCTATGCAGCGCTATGCATTCTGTAAACTGGTATAATGGCAAAACTTTTTAACTGGGCTTTTTTAACAAGATATTTCTAGCATTTGCAGTAATGCTCTTCAAATTACTCAGTTATTTTCTAAATTCACAATATAATAATAATATATGCTTATATTATTCGTTTTGTTCATTAAAACTGCGGATGGAGAGATACAACGTTTGTCATAAAATAATACTTGGGCTATACTCATGCAGTTTTCTTTATTACAATTCACAATGCTATGAATGTTTTTTTCCTAAACATCGTTGGCTGGAATTTCTAGGTCTGCTGATGGACACCCCATGCGCTGTTCTATTGTACCTGGGGCGTGTTTCAATAGAGCATATTAATTTAGCAAAGTTCAAAATAAAATAGATTCAAGCGGCCAGCAAAACCTATTTACATTACAGCTGCCTTTGTGCTACTCTGACGTATGCACACTTGACTATAGTGCTGTCTCAGATAGAACTGCATGCTCGGTGTTTAGTCAGGGTCGAGGTACTCATTACTGGAGAGCAGTCTACCTATACTTCCCAATCATTAATCTAAATTATGTACTAACGTTTTTATCACACACCTTTAATGTCATACACCTTTTCTGAAACGAAATACCCAGTATTGATCTCATGTCGTTTACAGACAGACACGGGTTAATGTTTGTCTGTAGAATCGATATACAAGTGGAGACACCAGAGGCTTACGTAGAAATGACGGCAGTTTTGCATGCTGGCCCTTGGGTGATGTGTGAGGAGCAGGTGAGGGTCGGGGGGGGGGGGGGAGTGGATGGGTAGGGATAACAGCAATATTCTGTACCAGATGTTCACTTTCGCAGCAGAGTTAGCCTGGATTCGAAAATATTCACAACCCCCCCTCCCCCCCCCAAAGAAAACGCCTGATGTAACCGATCAAGCTTAAATACCTTTAAGATCTCTGATACATTATACCGGTTATGGAAGGTGTGAGGGTTTCTGCCAGCAACCTGCGGATCGTCGTGAGTTTTCCCCAGGCTTTGACCGGTTTCCTAACACTGGTCGCCGTCGGATAAGTGAAATATTATACGGCGTAAAACACCAATCAAATAAATTTATATACAACACGTTCATGCCATTAGTCAAGCTAATGGTTTGTTGCAGTGGCTTTTTGTGCAATGTTTGTTGCACTTTTTCAATTTTTAATGACGACAAGCTAACAAAGTACTCTTTTGACACGTACTGTCTAAATGTGCTGACAGGTATTGGAACAGACGCGTGACCAGTAATAATATTACATTATTATTATTATAGTAATATTAAACACGCCCAGTCGTTTTCAGCTCTGCAAGGCGATGATATTGTAGGTCAATGTACATGAGGTACACGTATCAACTTGTACGTTGCTTAAGTACTAGTACATTTTAATGTCTGCTCGAGGTCATGCTGACATTCGTGGTCCCAACACATCTGTCAGTATATATATATATATATATATATATATATATATATATATATATATATATATATATATATATATATATATATATATATATATATATATATACACTGGGTCTACACTGACATCTCCATATACGTATACAGGTGGCTCTTGTCAATGACCACGACCAACGCTTTATCTTACAATTGTTTTCTGAACGCCAGTAGGCGGATTCATGTACGTTGTTCTTTGACAGCTGACGTAACAAAAAGGGGTCACCAAAACATGGAGTTTCCCCTAGGCCCTGCCTGGTTTACTCCCACCATAATGCTGGCCACCACCGTTTCACTTGAAATGAAGTATTTTTGAGTTTAAACATAAATCAAATAAATAAATAAAAGCTCAATGACTACAAACTCATTAACGCTTTGTGTACTAACTCGTTACCGCTCTTTGTACAAACTCGTTACCGCTCATGCAGTTTTTGTTCACTGAATGTAAACTCGTTACCGCTTAACATATGAACTTATTATCACTTGGTATAAGAACCAGTTACCGTTCAGTGTACGAACTTGTTTCCGCTCAGTGTACGAGCTTGTTACCGCTCAGTGTACGAACTTGTTACCACTCAGTGTACGAACTCGTCACTATTCAGTATACGAGTGAGGAGTTGTTACAGACTTTACGTTCTTCCTTTACCGCCTGAAAACCGTAGGCCAACGCCAAAATATCGTACAGAAAGCTGTGCATTTTCCCTTTTCCTTCTCTACAGATTCAAATTGGGCTGTCACATCAGTGTAGAGTCATAGTCCATTACTGACTTGTAGGGCCGGAATTTTGCGCACTGTAACCCCTGGATGGTTTGAGGCTGATTGTGTCACCCGTAACGTGATAACATTATGACGAACTTGCTGAACCTGTCGTGTTGTTATACTTCTGCAAGTGTCAAATGGAAACCGTGTAGTTTAATATTGACCCAAGACTCCCCAATTTCCAGAACTTCAAACCTGGGAAAGGCTTCCAGAGCACGAGGCACCTCGGATGGACATTGTTGAAATTACCTCCGGGTATTGAGGGACTGGGAGGGGGTGGGGGAGGAGGAGGGGGTTGACAAACCTACGACTTATACATTGCTTTTGTAGCTATACTTTGCACGGGATTTCTCCATATACATCTATGTATAAAGTGTATATATTTGCAATGTTATATAGCTTTTAATTGTGTGTGCCTGTGTGTGTTGAACGCAGGACGGAACACAGCAACCTGTTGTTCGTCTGTGGGTGTTTTTTGTGAGGAGCTCTTGTATACGGTAAACTAACATGTGAAATTCGTCAATAACACGTCATTTGAATCTATATGGATTTGTATAGACCCTGTGACATTTCGTCCGTGTTTATACTCCCAAAGGTCAAGTCGTGCTATGTTGTCTACAATACTACTTATATCGTCGATTGTCATGGAGCAGATCGAAGTGTCTACCCCACGAGCGGGGCTACAATAGAAAGGTAGTCAGAGTAACATTATATCTCCAGTCTACCTGTAGCTAACACGTGTCGCCCCAATCCAGGCAACCGGGTCAGAATACCTGAATGTCTGTAACCTGCCCAACATACCTCAAACTGTTGAATGGAAGTCAACCATGACATATGTATGAGTGTATTAAAGCAGTTTACAGACTGAATGTGTTAGTGTTACTTCCGGGTTGTTACCCCATATTCATGATCAGTGAGATCACACATAACGACACAAAATTATAGTGTAGGCCAGAAAAAGAAACCATAGCCCTCTTAAATACGCAATTATTCAAAACATTTTGAAATTAAAACTGATATTTCATACTCATTATTTAATAGATACTAAAAAACTTTCATGAATATGTCAGAAGGATATAGGTGAAATAGTGTTAAAACACCAAAATATAAATGCTGCATGTAATTTATTTGGACCGTAGGAGCTTGGGGCTACTTTATGTCTGACACAGATATATGTTTCAGACTGGCACTTCTTCATTTGTTGCCAGTTTAGTGCTGTTTCACATAGGACGCTGAAATGATCATGGAAAGTGTCTCGTAACCATCAAATGGTGTGAGTGAAATATTACTGATTTTTACGTTTAAAGTATTTTAAATAATTGCGTATTTTCGAGGCAGTGTGATCGTGTTTTGTGACCCTTCTGATATATGACAAGATTAACCTGCTGGCTAAATAAGAGTGTTAAACATGAACACAAAAGGCAAAGGTTTTCAAGTTACGTGCTAATTTTAAAGAAAATAACAACCGGCTGAAATTTTGAAATTTCATGAGAAAGTAAATTGGCTAAAGGGTAAAATTGCTGATTAAAAGACATGAAACCTATGAAGAAAAACACACTTTCATTCACAGAACTTCTAAATCTGACACAGATTTGAATTTGAAATAAAATTCTTTCTTGTCATTTCAAATTTTGATGAAGTTTTTATTCTGTTGTAGTTAGGTTAGAGTAAATATCCTGCATGTTTACGCGCCAAATTTTACAGGAGGCTGGCAGGGTTTCGACTTCCTCTTCGTTCACTTGATCTTTTGTTGTCAGCCGCATATAATTTATTCGCGAATTTGTTTTACAAATTGTGCCTCAGAACTTTCCCATGGCTTTGCTTAAGTCAGACTGGCCAGTTTATCTATACAAAAAATGGACAATGGTCAGCGTGCACAATTTTCCCCACGAGTGGCCCCGCTGATAGGGCCTGCCCCTAAAGGTTACTTGCCGCCGGACACTTCGTCTTATTCAGCATCTCTTATTCCCATTGTATGTCATATTCTTATTTTTCTTAATGTCAATTCAGAGTGGTTGCTTTTTTATTCTCTTTCTAAATTTCTAAAGGTTTTAAATCAGGATAGGTGTGTAGACACTGACATATTAGTTACTCCTGTGCGCGCACCTGCCCAGTGGTCAGCCACTCAAAGCCTCGGCCTCCAGTTCCCGACCCACGGGGGTGGTAGATGTCGTAGACCTTTAATCCCTCGCTTGTTATTACTTTTCTTACTTTTCTATACCTCGTTATTAACTGGACACGGGTCTGATATGTCTTCCGCTCTACGCGCCATCTGCCTGTAGATTTGTCTATGTTAGGGGTTGTTATCGGAGCAGACTAGTGGACCTTTGGGTCAGACATCTGCCAATGGTCGCCAGGATGGTCACCGCGGTCAATTTGACTCCGGACATGGCCGCTCGTGTGTGCAATAGGCGTACAAAGAAAATGTATACCATTCGACAAAGGTAATCTGGTAGAGTATAGGCTGTCGTAGATCGCGCCCTTTGTCCATTGTCTTAAACCCGCGACACTCACGCGTCTCTGACCAGTCCGACTCTTGACCTATACCCCGTGTCTTTAATGAGATTGCCTCCAAGCGCCTTACCAAAATAGCAGTAAGCATCGAGTTATTCTATACAACCTGTCAAAGAAATTTGCCTTTGTTCCATGGGTTAAACACATTTGAAAACTTTGATTCCTGACCAGTATTTACATGAAATACGACCAGCATCGAAAATATACAGGCTGGCAAGTTGCGGTCAAGGGGTTGGAAATGTTCAATCCCCTGCAAAAAAACTTACACCTTTCATGCTCAGATTATGGTCACGCATACAATCTGCAAAATGTCTTCCCCTTCATGTATTGTTGGTTCGTAATTTGGTTTCCTAATTTACACATCTAACAATATTTTTCAATATTAACAAAATTATTAATGCACAAAATTAAGCTGATATTGCAATATATATACATACATACATACATACATATATCATTGAAAATATACCGTGTGGAAGGTTTGACACAAATAAGAGTAATCAAAGCAATGTGAGATAGAAATTTCAGTAAATGCCGAGTTTATATGATTCCATGTTTATTATCTGAGCATCCAGACCCGGATTTATCACGTAGATGTTCAGGATATGTTTGTATGAGTTGTTCATGTGGCTTGACCCATAAGTTCGCCTGTGACCAGGCTAAAACTCAGAGAGCAAAGGGCGTGACTCTGAGAGCGCCACGCGCGGGTAGCATTCAGCGACTAGCAATTACCCTCGTGTAATAAATCCTGTATACATACTTACAACCCATTCAGACAAACAATGTCTGCCGCAGTTTATAGCCCAGCCAAAAATCACTCATCGACATATACTCTACCGTCATAGCCAATATGTTCTTCAGAAGCACACAAAGGGTCATTATGCTCGAAAGTGTCGGGTTGTATATCGAGTAAGTAACAATAGTAAAGAACTGGCGAGTGTATATGTATACAACTGATGTGACAGGTCGCGTGTCCGTAATACTGGACAGTAATGCGTAACAAAAGGGGGCGTGTCCGACGACAAAGACGTCTGAAATCTTAATGCACATTTACCTCCGCAAGAAATGCTTTGCGGACATTTTATCGTACAACGTATACGAAACAGAAGCAATTGTCTGCAATGTTTATGTGTACATAGATTTTTGAAACTTTGAATTAATTCTTGGACAGTCAGTTTTACAGTAGTGTTCTGCAGATGGCGTTAATAATAGTAAATAGCTAAAATGTATATAACCAAGAAATTAAAAAACAAATGGAGACACTAATCCGAGTCAGCATAAGGCCTTAGAAATTAGAATGAACTCATAATTTGCCTAAGAAATTGCCGATGGATAAAAATAACATTTAAATGGTGGAACTAAATCTATTTGTTAGAAATCACTTTATCGCGATTATTTGTATCGGAATATCACGAAATATGTATAATTTAGGACTCTGACAGAGCTTGTGACTGAACTTGATACGTATACGGTAACTGGACACAATATATAGAACAAAGGATATCGACAGCCTTTGCTTATTTATCATTCGGTAATTTAAATCTGCCGTAAAGAGGTTTTGGCTAATGTGATCATCCACAGTCATCCATTTTGGTGTCGCTGTGTAGATAAATTTTACAACATAAACAATTTAACTGAACATGTTTTATTTCGTCAAACTAAACATAGCGGGGAAAATGCGATATCAATAATAGTTAAAGAAAATGGATATTTTCCCCAATCTTTTAATGTTGTAATATATGTCATATTTACTAAAAGTGTATTATCAGTCAATCTGTTCAAAAGTATTTATACTGTGAAGCAAAAAATGTTCAAGACTTCATAGAACCAGCGCTTAGTCCTAAGAATATTCACCATAATTTGCGATAAAAATAAAATTGCCCTTAATTGATGATAATTTTTTCCGGAAGTAATCATGGAATTGCAAAGACTTACATATGCGCATACACTGGATATACAGCCATCTAGTGATATGGTGAACAGAATTTGATTTATAATTAGGTTTTTATATAAATTTTTCTAACTTCTGCATGGGAAAGTCATTAACACTTTTTCTTAAGATGAATAATAATTGCTGATAGAGAGTGAAAAATCTGGATTATATGTCATACATTTTATAAAAGTGCTATGGAATTATTTTCAAAATGATCGAAGTGCGACTATGTCATTATACACGAGTCACGTGACGAGTGATAGTTGTGGATGGATCGATCTGACGTGAGCCTAGCTTAATGGCAGACGTCGCTGTGTTTAGCCGCGCAATCGGCATCACTTGTCAGTTGGAGATGAAGGCCTATTGGAAAACCACAAGCAGTTTGGTCATCTAGCCGAAGTGCCATTTAATGAAAATCCCCTGTCCTCTTTACTGTGGACCGCTTTCTGTTAATAACACGGCTCTGTTTGGCGTGTCTAAACACGGGGCTTCCTTCAGGACTGTCGAGTTGTGGCAAGTGGCTAGAAATCCCTGGTTTGTATTTAGGCGCGTCTCGTCGTAGTGCGGTGAAATCTCGTCCCCTTAATTTGGACTGCAAAAGGGTAGATTTTGTGATCAGTTTGTGGGGCCCGCATCCACCACTATTTAAGGCCGAATTCAGGCGAGGTCGCAAAAACATTGATAAATGTTCAGCTCATAGTTTATGCCGGTTTGCCTTGGATGAGACTGCTATAACAGATGGAAAGTTTCGCTGCGTTGATCGGGTACAGATTATCCCAGCCTCTCAGACCAGTGATGATGATGATGATAAATATAGTTTCGGAGAAATAAAACACATTATAAACAGATTAAAGGGGATATGAGTAAGTTTTGTTTTACAAAGTAATAATAAATAGACGCTGATCCAACTGATGTTAACCCAGTCTCAGAACGTGGACGGAGGCAAGGTAGCCGGGTATACAACGGCGAATCCGAGTTTGGTTCAAGTTCCGATAAATTTATATACTCTTAAGATGTCTTTTTAAAGCTAAATTGAAAAGACGGAATAATTATGTCAGGGTGGGGGACTGGGGTGGTTAAACTGGTATGAATATTGGCGATTTCTTGCAATGGGATCCCTATAATAAAACTATCCCAGGGGACAGAAATCCTACCTGTATATCATCGTATTTGTTAGACTGCAAATCTGTATAAATGTTTATTACATGTGTACGTCATCGTATGTGTTACAATGTGCATGGGTATAGTTCTAGGTGTTTAAATATAAACATTTCTGCCACCCTATATATATATATATATATATATATATATATATATATATATATATATATATATATATATATATATATATATATATATATATATATATATGTGTGTGGGGGGGGGGGGGTGCGTTACAGTCTGTGTGTATATGGAATATGATCAGTATTATATTGTACACACTGTCCATTACTTCCATCAATAGCATTTATTACAAAATAGGTAACGTAAATGTGGAGATATTTTCATAGAATTAAGGCGATCTCTATAATCGTTTGTATCTCATGCACTGATTATGGGAAGTCCGAAAACATTTTCTTTATTGAAACAATTTTCGTTTCTGGTATACATGTAATTTTTTGCGAAATTGTCTCACATGCCACCAGCCTGTAGATGAAATGTTAAGTTTTATGATTTGTTAAAGTAAGGCCAAAGGTTCAGGACTGACCATCGCAGGGGATTGGGGATCCATAGACCTCATGTTCTTCGCTAAGTCAAACAGAGAGGATGAGTTCAGTGTATCCGGTCTCCCGGGGGACGATTCCTCGCCTGGCCACAAGTGAGGCGGGCCTGTGTGCTAAGTCAACACCTCATTCAAACTCAACGATTACCAGTAATTTAAACACAAACATTTAATGATGAGAGAGTAAAGAGTGTTACGGAATTAATCCCCAGTCCACTAAGGCATTGCGATGAGTTACATAAGGGGCTACAGAACGAGTGTAATGGCCTGTACCAATAGGCAGTAAATAGAGCCGTGGCTACTACAGACCCGACGAGCACCGGACTTCATTGACTGGCCCGTGTCTGGTCGTAATCACGTGCACAGACAATATCACACGAGATACTATCGTAAAGCAAGCAGCCCAATGGTGAACTATTGGAGGTGGCTTGTAGAAAAGTCACAAAGTTGGCCATTTGTAGATCTGACCACTAGGAAACCGAGTGAGTCGTGAAGTCCATTGTTATCCCTTTTCAGGCGTCCTGACCGTTTATTGGTCACTGTCGACTTGACCGTGGGTCAGCCAAACTATGACCTGTTGTCTCTCCTTTGACCAGAACGGCCCGGCCGGTTAAAGCATCAGAATAGAGCAGACTCCAGAGCCGTGAAGACTTACCCTAGCCCGCAGCTAGTAGACCTGTTCCACCAGACTGTCCATATCCCACCCGGACTTTGCCCTGTCCTTTCTGACCCAATCCAGACTGTTTACTTCTCTGATGTCCAATCCATTATACTGGAATAAGTGAATCGTTTACACAGCAAAAGTTCTACACTGTGACTTGTCGTCTTCAATGCGTAAGTATACTGCCATGATTATTTATGATCAAGACGTCTGGAGTGTCTAATTTCAGACCTCTTGGCTAATCTTTTATCAGCTGGTAGTGAATAATTCATGTAAAGGATTGAAGACATACGTCATATTTGTGTGGACATAAAACCATAAACTTTTACTACTTGTCCTTTTGCAAAAATAATGGTTTTGAATTCTTAATGTCTTTATCTGTAAGTAGTCATGTCTTGATGTAATGCATTGCCACCAACGTTACTCCAGAACTCCCACAATCGTCTTAGTGAGTGTAAATACTTTACACTGCACTGTGTAAACAAAATACAATGTAAAGAAGACATTCTCTGTCGACATTTTGCCTTAGGAACTGATTCATTCAGCCCACAGCAGAGTATGGTTGAAATGTAGTCATCTGCACTTTGCGTCTTCATGTGTTTATTAGTATTTCGTCTACGAGTGAAGGCATCTCCGATTCCGTAACACAGCTTTATAGAGACCCCAAAGTCATTCTGGCAGTGGGTTTATAGTGAGGTGAATTTAAAGTTATTGAAATTGCAAATGGATGCAAACAGTGGTGTATAGTGAGGTGATTTAGGTTTATGGTGTTTCCTAAATGATGCAGACATCAGAAAGGGCAGGACAGGATACGAGGATTTGCTTCCGTGAACCCGTTCTATCTCGGGCGAGTCAGGGTGTCATCATCCCCTGGACTTACAGCATGGAGCAGTAGAGTGGTCCAGCGCAAAGGCCTCGGATCCTAGACTGAATGCATTAGGGTGTCTCGATGGCAGCCCGGCCCTAGAATCACGCCTACCTCCTAACACATGTGCGAATATATAATGACTGGGGTGATGTGCCAGGCTATGAACCCAGCTTCTCGGGATTTCCGTGAGCGAACTGTCTAGGTCTTAAGATGCCTCCAAGACCAGGGGCGGTGCCTACAAATTTCAGGGCGATCAGCAATTACCCAATAGCAAGCGTCTTGTTAACTGGCGAGGCTTCTTACCCTGTCCACTCCGCAGTCGTTCCGGGAGTCTTGCACAGCTCGAGTCTCCGGTGCTCTAATCTGATGGTGCCTTCTTCTTAAGACTTATAACCCGAAAACCGAAACCATTATAAATGCTCTGTAAACCAACATTTTCTTTACGACTAGATTATACCCGGGTCTTGATGTCAGGCAGATTTAACAGGCCTCGTGTCGCACATGAGATGTTTTTCTATCCTACGCAATACAGTTCTATTGTATATGACTTATTTTTTTTCTTGAAGTACACAATTTACAGCCTGACTTAGTAAGCCAGTGCGCGGCCCCAGGGCAGGTCGTGTCTATAGATGTGTATGTAGGTCAGCGTATGGAGCGATACCAGTGTTATCATCATGACCCTAAATACATTACAAAAAGACGATCTCGTCGCAGAACAGCTGTTAGACTATATGGCCTGTTTGTGCAATCATAGATCACAATGTCGTCTAGACTGCTCACGGGGTTCCCCGCTCATGCAGACTGTCTATAGCGACTATTAAGCTGTTCGTACTATTAAAACTGGCCCTTTTATTAACGACAAACTAAACTACTGAGACTCCAGTCGTCGTGTTAAGTAAGCGACCTGCGCGCCTCCTTGTATAGCCCCTAACTCGAAATGTAACACGATAGTATGGAAGCGGTGACCTCATATTTGTAGGGCGACCTTGATGTGCCGGGTTAGGGTAGATTGCGCAATGCGCCATAACTAACTCTGTTCGCTTGCCTACATCCCCTCTATTCGACGGCCCAGGTCAAACTTATCCCGGCCATTAAGCACACTGTACACTTTGCGACAGCCACTTCTGACCTAATTGCAAACTTCCCTGCTCTTTGATTAATACGAAGTAAAGCCTGTAGAAAAAATTTCAAACGTTGGAAAAATTAACGAGAGAGAAAAAACAACCTTGCTTAAATCCATTCTCAAGCGCTCGTGTACATAAAAGCGCTGTCTGAGGTTGAGCAAATAAGATATAGGAGGTTCAGTTGATAAAGCAGTGCACAGCTTGGTCGTTCACTTAAGTTTTATCATATACTAAGACAGCTTTTCTACGCCTATGTGGTTATTCAGGTCAGTGTAGGTTTTGACGTGTAATCAGAAACGGTAGAGGTTACGACTCTGGTGTTATGGCATTCGCCTACAGCGACAGGCAGTGTGAACCGTAAGGCCCGGGCCTGCAGACCCCCGCGCCCCGCTCTTTCGCTCGCTACCCGCCAACGATCCGAGCAAGGCCCGCTTCAGCTGAAGGTGATTCTGACATTATGTGATTTACTTGCGCTCAGCTGGTGGAGGGGAAAAAAGTCGTGGATAAATTCCACCCACATTTCGCACCCTCCCAGATGTTATGAGGTCTTGTGTTCGTTTAATGGGCCAGCCCTTAGACCCCGCCTATTGGCTTGTACCGGCACATGACCTGGGCCCGGGCGTTAAGACACGAGCGCAAGGATATGTGGACGGGGCCACAGGCAGTCATGACAGGGATAATCAATGATCTCAGCAACCAATAGGAGTTTGTTGAGGCAGGCCATGGCTATGCCCCGCATGCCTTAGGGCCACGACCATACGACAGTTATTGTCACTCAGTAATAGGCTTCTTGAACCTAAATGACACAGTACTCCATATATGGAAGTAGTCGCCATAGTAACTCGACAGTTTCAACAGCTGTGTCAGAGTTCAAAACATATAGAGTGCTTCAGACGGCCATGCACTCTCCCAATAGCGTTCAAGTCGATTCCTACGCGTAGAGAGCACACCAAAGTGTTTCAATATCTGGGCTGTTTAGGGGGCCCCGTATATTTACGTGCCTCCACGAGTTGAAGGAACATCTTGAAAAGATCGGGTCGCCGGTAAGTAGCGGGAGAGCGTTGGTAGCAGTGTATTAGGTCACTTCGGCTCGTCAGTGTGTAGTAGTCAGACCTCTACCCATGACACTGTGTTAACTCCAGCTACTCACGCTACTTTGAACTTTACAGCTGGTTGTCGTAACACCACGTAGATCTCCGCCACAATATGGCGATGACTGCTTCTCAGCCGAATACAGTGAACACTTGGCGGGATCCTAACGAAGACTTGACTGTTGCCACCACGACACCCCAGCCAAGTCAGCCACCTCAGCCCATCCCACCGCCGCCGCCCGTGCCGCCGCCGCCTACCCAGCCACCAGTCACCAGCACACCGACCACTCCGACTGTAAATAACAACAATAACAACAATAACAACAGCCAAACTCCCAGTGCCAACGGAGATGCCAAGCAGCAACACATCGAGTGCATTGTGTGTGGTGACAAAAGTTCGGGGAAACACTACGGACAATTTACATGTGAGGGGTGTAAAAGTTTTTTCAAACGCTCAGTGCGTCGGAACCTGACTTACACATGTCGAGGGAACCGGAACTGCCCGATAGACCAGCACCACAGAAACCAGTGCCAGTATTGCCGACTGAAAAAGTGCTTAAAGATGGGGATGCGGAGGGAAGGTAGGTCGGCCCTCGTGGCAGACCCCTCTTACGGAAGGAGCCTGCCGGGTCAGTATAGCTCACCGCTAAGCCACCAAAAATATTCTTTCAAACTTTCAAACTAAAATACAAGCACTGTATGCTTCAAAATTGTCCTTGTCTTTGATTGCGCCCCATGAGTCGTTTTAACTGTGAAAACCGGACTGACAGCGTTTTGAAATATTTTAAATGGGGAAGCATTTCGGATTTTTGTTTTCTGCTGTGAAATGAAACATTAAAAAATTTAAACAGCTATTACAAATTCAAATATTTCATGACAGTTGACTTATACAGTGCTTTTTCTTTCGAAATATTATTACATTAAAAAAAAACGGTGAACGTACACTCACCCGTTGCGCAGGATTCGTTCTTAACTTAAGACCCCGATGGCTATTCGATTTATCCTCTATCTCTTTTATATGATCTTGAGCAACGTTTATATTTTCAGCGGTTAAAATTAAAGTTATTTTAAAAAGGAAAATTGATATAAATATTTTAACTTGATTTTTAATTTCCTCAAAGGATACTAAGTCTTCTCTTTTTTTCCTGAGCAGATGTGAACGAGATGAAGACACTGAAAAATGACAACTGTTTCGTTTTCTCATTTTCTCTAGCTGTTCAACGTGGCCGAATTCCTCCCACCCAACATCACGGTTACCCAATGGCTCTGAATGGTGACCCTCTCAACGGACACACTTATTTTTCTAGTTTCATATCCATGCTTTTACGGGCAGAACCCTACCCAACGTCCCGCTACAGTCAGTGCATGCAGCCGAACAATATTATGGGCATTGAAAACATTTGCGAACTGGCCGCCAGACTGCTATTCAGTGCTGTTGAATGGGCGAGAAATATTCCATTTTTTCCGGACCTTCAAGTAACGGATCAGGTAGCTTTGTTGCGACTGAGTTGGAGCGAACTGTTCGTATTAAACGCAGCCCAGTGTTCCATGCCCCTCCATGTGGCGCCCCTGTTGGCCGCCGCCGGACTGCACGCCAGCCCCATGGCAGCCGACCGAGTGGTGGCCTTTATGGATCATATTCGTATATTCCAAGAGCAAGTCGAAAAGTTAAAGGCCCTTCATGTCGACTCGGCCGAATACAGTTGTCTGAAAGCCATAGTCCTCTTCAGTACCGGTGAGTAAACTTGTAAAATTTTACATTAGTTTCATTTTTGTTTTTTTGCCAGAAATATGTGTTTGTGTAGTAACAGCGGGTTTAATACTGGCTTATTATTCTGTATTGCTTAACCCTTCGGAGAAGAGCAATTAAGGGAGAAGTTGCCGCGGGGAAAAATATCACTAGATAAGTGTGTTAAAAGGTTGGTTAGTTACAAATAGTTTTTATTCAGAAACCTTGGGCTGAAAATCAACTTTGGCAACTTGACTTGAAATCATAGAAATTTTTTACAGAGTTTATGATGTGGGAATTAAGTGTATGCTATATCTCGTATATACCCCATGTTGTCTCAGTTCGTATAGTCTGGGTAGAAAATATTCTTCTATGTGTTTGGCATCCATAACGCATACAGGAGCGGCACTAAGTAGAGGTGCGAATAAATGCCTCCACACCTCGTGACACGGGCAACACACTCTCACTTACCCCTTATCATATCTTCCGTGTACACGTCAAATTTTCTCCCTCGTCAAGATTGTGAACTTTGCTATTTTGCGCAAATAGAGAGCCCTTTTGATAATTTTCCAGTTTAGTCCGGTGTCAGGGGAACTAAATGGCAAATTATTTACCAAAGAGTGACTTAAATATTTCAGCCGGAGGTTGATCTTTGATCTGGCTAGCGCTAATCCCTTATGTACGTGCGCCTCTTGCCCATCATAGCTTGTTAAAGACTATGACTTTGCCGGGAAATGTTCGTAGTTGCAATGTATATGTGAAAACTAGGAAGTACATGGAAGGCGACATGCAGAGTCTGTTTCTGTTTTACCTGATAAACTTTTCCTCATTGTCCTGAACTTCTGTACATTCTTTGGAAACTGCTTTATAAGGGAAGAAAAATGCGGCTAAGAACACCCAGTTCGCTGTTCTGAACATGTGACCTTTCCTAACTTCACTGTCCAGGATACCTTTCAGTTTTTAGTCCATAAAAGGATTTGACATTTTCTTAACTTCTAACCCCTGTATATAGCACATCATGTCAGTTGATGTGTATTTTATTTATTACTTTGGTAATAGTAAGATTTTGAAGTCTAGGATTGTATTTGAGCCAACAATTACCAGCAATCAGCGAGCGTGTGAACATGAATTCTGAGCTACTTGTATATAGCTGCTATGAATTCTGAGCCACTTGTACTGTGCTAAAATGAATTCTGAGCCACTTGTATAGTGTCAGTGAATTCTCAGCCTCTAGTACATTGCTAATATGAATTGTAAGCTACTTGTACATTGCTAATATGAATTGTAAGCTACTTGTACATTGCTAATATGAATTGTAAGCTACTTGTACAATGCCACTCTTACTCGGTATCAAAATGCCGTCTTGTCACTTCCTAACAAGTTATTAATCAGATATCATTTTTCTTCACGTTAGGTCTAAAAACCCAGGCTGTCCTGTGATTAAATTAACATAATTGTCTTGGTGAATAGGTGTACGACAGTGGATGTAATCGCTGCATTTAATCCCATATTGTTAGTGTTTTACATGTTCTATATGATCTACCAGCAAGGGAATGTCTATTTTTAAGTAATTATAACATTGAATTTTACACGAAAACTTTTGCCCGAACGGTAGTCAAATTAAACAGCAACATTTGTACCCTTTAAATAATTACCTTTGCCGTGTTAATCTGTCAAAAAGTTCTATGGGAACATTTCACTGAATTATACTAATATGTTTTTAGTGGATGCATCAACAGTTTAACCTGATAAGGTTGATATTTCAGAAACTTCTGGTTTAGGTTCTATAATTAAAATTGCTGATCAAGGCAATTTGTTTAGGTTGATTTACGTATAAATAAAAGTGGTCTTATAACCATAGGACTTGTAACTGGTCAATGCTTGTGAGAGCCCTAGTGAGAGCCCTTGTCTAACGATCCCACTTACACTGATGAGATAAGTAAACAATAGGCTGTAATAGGCTTTCAAATACAGGGTTTTATGGATACAACAATCCGTGGATCGATATCCGTGTCTCGTCTAGTAAATCTATTGTCACTTAAAACCTTAGTATTTACCGCTGCGTCGCAATACCAGTTTTAACTATTTATGTGACGGAACTGAAAATCGTCACAGCCTTACAAGATCTCCGGCGAAAGGGTCCAGGACAAGGCTGGGGTTTTCTGTTCTGACATTGTTAAAGAATCATTCGAAAGAGGTTTTGTTGAGATGGTTATCTGTCCCACATCTAGGCGTCTGGTAGTACAAACCAGGATATACTCCAAAAGTTTTGTTTTTCAAAAAACATGCTTTTGTTTTTCTTCTAAAAATGTGAGGAGACAATTTTTGTTTTTGCTATCCATGGGAAGGAGAATGGAATATAAAGGCCCTCGCGACCCCCGAACTAAGTCTGAGATGAGGGTAGGAGTAAGAGGCAGCCAAGAAAAATTCGGTGTGACTCATCAAGTCATTGTCAAGACTGTAGTTTGTTCCCGCTTTGCATATTATATTCCTCTCTCGAACGCTTCAAGTCATTGTGGCGAATTTCCCGTCATTGCTTTATGTTAACTTAATACGAGGTTTGCCTTTTGGAGAAAACAACAGGCAGAACCTCAGTGTTGAGCAATAGAAATTCAAGTATATTGAGGGAATTAGCGGACTTGTGTGGGTGAAGCTGGGTGCGTTGAGGAATCAAAGCCCACTGGCCCAGCTGCTAATTGCAGTCGCTCTATCTCCATTCTGCTTAAAACAGGAAGGGACAAGACTCTCACAGCTCTAAGCATCAGTTTCTTAGTTCTCTTAATATCGTCAGCTTTTGTACAAGGAAAACCATCGGACTGAGTATTAATACGGGATAAAATGTCAAAAAACTGATGAAGAACAACATATCGCACGAGACTGTGCAGACGCAAGTGTCATTATAACGAATTTTATGTTAGTTTTATTCTCCATATTATATGGCACGGTTGGAGATTTTGTTTCGGCCTTAGAGAGGATGTTGGCTAACCATTGCGGCAGGTTTTCAAATATTATTGTGGTTAGAGCCTGTTCCGTTCGACCGCAGACGCGCATACGGCCAGTGTCGGCTGCAGGCTGTGCCCGTAGTTAGCGCGACAGCATCCATCCTTCCGTCGTTGTGTCTTCGCGGTTTGGACGACTGCAAGACGGTAAGGCTCTGAGCAGAGAGCTGGGAAATTAACTGTGACGTGCTCCTGGGGCAATCCCACAAGGCGCGGAGGAACCGTTGGTTAGATAAAAGCCGCGTGAACGTATACTCTGTTCTTCATCCCTTTGTTAAAGACATTTCCTGGGTTACCATCTGTCAAATAAACGACTTTTTAGAGATAACAGTAAATCAATATCAGAGAATGAAATGCTTTGTCACCGTTAACCATTGCTTCCTCGGCAGCTTTTGAGCAGCTTTGTCTTTAATTATGAGTTGAACTGTCGTAATACTGTCCCTGATTTCGCCTTTTCCATACCACCTACATTTCGTCGTTAACATGTGCCGGTTTACTCAGTGTCGCTGTCAGCTTCTCGGGGCAAGTTCGCTACAGAATTTGCTCAGCTTTTCAATCAAATTTATTTATTTGTGAGAATACAGGGTAAGTGGCAAAAATTCAACCTAGTCACGTATCTGCTTTCGCGCTGATCTTTGCATAACACAACCAAAGCCTAGCGGGCTTCCCTATGTCTACAAAAACGTCGTCAAGGCATTTTGAAGGCTGGGTGTCTACCGTGCTCAGCTTTTTCACCTCTCTCCGAAAAGCTGTCGGCCGATTTGACAGGAGTTAGGGGGCTTTGGCAGCCACGCGAACTTTGAAAACAGAGACAAAATTGATGTAATTGATAATTTTAGATTTTCGAATTTCTATTTTTGGTCCAAGGAATTCGTGCAAGTTTTTTGAGAGCTTTTTCAGTTTTATTATTTGCTCTAAAGACGTCTTTCTTTCAAGAACAATCGATTTATGTAGTTTAGGATGAAGTACATTGGTAGTTTGTAGAAATGATCACGAAATTCTTGGAGAACAAGGATGAGCTGATAACTTAACATCAGAATTATCTGCTTTTTATTTGAACCCGGGACCTCAGCTCCGTCATCACAATGATGGGGTGACAGATTTCTGGGCAACATTAATTTTGATGAAGGCTGAATAGGGCTTTGTTATCGTAAACAATGGGTGACGTTTCCTTCCATTCTTTGGCCAGCTAGTTCTGCTTTTGCCAAGGAGCTCATTGATTTAATGAAAAAAGTAAGGGGTTTGTCGTAGAAGTCTGGGTGGTGGGTTAAGGGGGCCGGGCTGTATTATCCCATGGATGGGGGAGGGTAGGGGACATGCTCATCATCCTCTGGCGGGTCTTGTTTTGCTAGGCTGTATCAGATAAAACATACTAAATTCTGCAGCCAAAACGACCGTAAACAACGCGATGTAACAACTGCTAACGGTAAAGGTCACACGAGGCTGGGCTGCAGTTGTTGGGTTTATTTTCGACTCTTGCTTTTCTCTCCAGTAAATACACCATTAGGATCGAGTGTGTTCATTGAGTAACCCTCTAACAGGCGAGATCCCTTGTCTATTTCAAGCCTTTGTGGTCGCCCGGGTTTCTGTTCAGCTGGCCTTAGAGCCGTCAGATGGTCAAAAGCCGTGAAATGCAGCCTTCCTGCAAACAGCAATGTCAATAGGTTTTCCCAAGTCGGTGTTTGTCAGCGTAGGGTTAGCTGTTTCTCTTCTTGTACCTTATCGATTCTGTTCGATAGCTCATGAAACAAGTCGACAGCTCTCAGAGTCTGCGGTTTTTATCAGTACGCTAATATCAGCGAACTAAATGCGATCAGTTTAGTTTTCATCAGGGTGGGGATTTACTGAAGGTGGGTTGGGGTTAGTTGAGAACAAACTGGGGGCAGTACTATGTTAGTTAACGCCTTCTTCCCGCCCTCATTCCACACCACTGACCATTGACCGTGCGCATGGCCGAGTCCGCCAGCCAATCGCCGAAGATAATTATCGCCTGAAGTAGAGAAATTTAAACATAGTTGTCATTTTTACCTGACTGCGGAAAGAATTTGTACGATGTGTAGATTAATAACTGTCACCACAATTCGTTAAATTAAACTGGCGAGTCGTTCTAAATTAAGGTTAATAGATTAAATGTGTGTTTAGAACGTTATGAATATCGTTTTAAAATAAAATTTGCCGAGTTTCTATTCCTTAATATGTTATTTGTTAAAAGTAATCCAGATTTATTTAAAGCAAAACTATTCAAAGTGAAATTGTGAGAAAAAGACAAGCTACAATCAGTGTAACTGTAATCTGTGATTGAAAACTATTTATTACAGTGGCCATTTTATCTTTATTTTTTGGAATTATTTTAAAATTCATCAGTGTCAAATTCACTGTTTGAATTATTCGTATAAATATTTGGAAAACAATTTGTGGACACATGTGACATTTCATGACCCATTCTCTTGACAAGAATTTCTTTGATTTAAAACTGAAAAATATTCCACAAGGAAGCATTAAAAACTTCAGGTGAGTGAAAACGTTTTTATCATTTTGTATTTTCACAGATGCCTGTGGCTTGAGTGATATTAACCACATTGAGAGTCTCCAGGAGAAATCCCAATGCGCACTGGAAGAGTACGTTCGTAGCCAATACCCCAACCAACCCACCCGCTTCGGGAAGCTCCTTTTGCGACTTCCCTCATTGCGGACTGTCAGCGCACAAGTTATCGAGCAGCTATTCTTTGTCCGGTTGGTAGGTAAAACTCCAATTGAAACATTAATACGAGATATGCTCCTGAGCGGCGGCTCCTTCAACTGGTCATATATGGCCATACAATGAGCTAAAACTGGCTAGTCTTATGATTTGCGGTTCTTTTTCCTGTCCTTGTTAACTGGTGCACCTCATCACCCACCTGGGTACTGTCTCCAGAACTTATCCCGCCCCAACCTTGGGGTGATGACTTTCCGGGAGTACGGCCTGAGGTTGTGAGACCTGAAGCAAAGGCCTCTTACCTCCCACGAACCGACATTGAAGAACAGTGCTGCAGTTAAACAAACCGGGAACTAGTACTGACTGACTGTATAAAACACTTCAAGCGTATTCCATACAGGAGCCGTCTGCATGGAGAACTATAGTGTTCCTGCAACCAGATAAATGTTTTAAAAGGTGTTAATTAAATTGCACACCCGAAATCCATAGAGGTGGATGTAGAGGGCTCGCAGACTTATTCCGAGGAGTTTTCCCCCCAAAATGTGACTTCCGAGACATTTCATATGATATAACCAAGATATTTGGCCAGGTCCACCCTCTCACTTTTTTGTAAAAATACGTGAATTGTGGACTAGTGTTTGTGTATTACTTGACCCCTTGTATTATCACTTATTAGGGGGGTGTCTACTGAGACCCGGTTGTTCAGTGTGAGGTATTGTTACTTTATATAGTCTGTCCAATGGTTTAAAGCCATGCATGTCTGTAGCGGTATGTAGTGAGAAACCGACTGAGAACTCTGTGTTTTGTCTGATGTTTTATAAGAAAAGTATATATATATATGAATATATATATATATATATATATATATATATATATGTATAAATATATGAAGTATGTGTCATAGGTTCAAAACCACGTCTTACGATTGTGCTGATTTAAATACTAATATTATTTTGGTACCACATGTGCATTATATGTGTTGTGTAGGGAGCAAAGTGTGTTTTATAGGGATCAGAACTACTTACAGAAAAAACGAATAAGGCCAGACACTGTTAGCAGTGTATAAAGGAGATTGTATGGAAATGTTGAGTTTAGAAGATGCATTGCCTATAGGTTATTAGCCAGCATTACCAGAAGAACTTCATAACAGTAAATATAACTGAAACATGGATATTTGACCCTGAGATAAATAAAATGGAAATTTTGGACAATGAAATATTTATGTAGCACATAATGTTAACCATGGTTATTCCTCGAGTATATTCACGCAAAGGGTAACAGAATTCTGTAATGGCATGGCTTACATATATAATAGAAAGCCTTACTCCTATAGCTTTGGCTGAGAAAATATTTCTCCAACCATAATGAGAAAGCCGTTACGTAACTACCTAGCCATCTGGATCAAGCTGAGCTGTATGTTTGGCGCTAACCTTTAGGGAACAGCAGAAGCTATGATGTAACCCCCAAAAAATAGTGTTGACCTTTAACGGTACCCAAAGGCTACCGACAGATCGGAATAAAGTGGAAGGGCCTGATGTAAGTAGAACTGACTCCCCTCTGATGGACGTGTATCTTCGACTTTAAGTCGAGAACAAGGTTGGTGTTGTTCGTAGATGAAGTCTCTCATTGTTTGTTATTTTTTAAAATTTGTTTGTTGTTTCATTTTTTTATCTCCTGGTCATAGAGGACTGAAGTAATTTAATACATAAACATGTTCCATCAGTTGGTTTTAAGTCGCTAAATCTTGATTCTGGTGATCTTAGTCCGTACTCTATGAGATAATTTTTGCTCTTTTTTCCGCTATTTAAGCTAGTTCGTGCGGATCGACTTAAATCTGTTCATTTACCATGCTTACCGATATAGAATGGTGTCCAAGACGCCAGTAAACATCCTGTGCTTCATTAAAAGAAAAATTCACAAATCGAAATAAAAATGCCTTTGTCCAAATTTATTTTTTAGTTTTCCCATTATGCATACATATGTGTTTATAGTTTTGTACATGTGTATATAGTCAATATTGTCTACACAAATGACGCACGTGAAAGATTGGCGTGATGGTTGTTTCATTCAGTTATTACAGTCTATGATGTTCCTACAGTATCGACCTTTATTAAATCGAACAGGCTTTTTTTTTTTTACTTAGTCTCTATACCACTGCCTAACCCCTAAAAATTCCTAATCATAATATAAGATTAATCAATTATATGCATCATCTGCATCTGTTGATATAATTTCAACGTTTTTATCTATTTAACAAAATCAAAAATGTGTTTCTCTATGTAAGTTAAACAGCAAATGGTGGCAATTGCACAGACGCAGGTTAAGACGTTTGGGTCAACATTTTGTTAACATCTGTTACAAACAATACCATCTGTATTGAGGAATGTTCGGTATCCTTTCCAAGAATAGCTGAAGAGGCCCCACGTATATTCATTCAAGCTCACAAAGTGATAAGAACGTAATTAAATTACCTTAATCAGAGATGGTATAACATGCCTGACGTGCTATTAACATTTGTAATGTATGCTGGACGACCAGAAAGCGTGTAGCATACACGATAAATAAGTGCATTCATCTGACATCTTGTGACCTAATGGATAACGGAGGTATACGAAGAAGGTCAAGAGTTCAGATTGAATTGACATATAATCGAGTCTTGATTCTTTTTATCACAACGTAACAGTAACATATAAACACTGATCAATTTATCAATTTATTTATTATCAATTTTATCATTATTTTCATGAATTGCATATGACGTGAATCTTTGATCTGCAGCAGTGATTCTAACATTTTTCCATAGCTGACTGAGCAAAAATGGCTAAGGTAAATTATTGAAGCGTTTATACTTTTTTTTAACGAAAAAAAAAAACTTTGTTGTGATTGCAGTATGATAATGTGGTGTCACAACCCTCTCTCGGAGATTGTCCCTTGGTGGCCGGGATCTGCCCGCTCCGTGTTGTGTTCGTGTGCGGACAAGCTGAAACAGTGTTAGCAGCTTCCACATCATAACCACTTGCATATCATAGCTTCTCTAAGCTCGGTAGTGTTCAAACACAGGCGTCTCTCTCTGTCTCTCTCTCTCTCTCTCTCTCTCTCTCTCTAACCACTCATGGACTGACACTGAAGTTTTAGGCCTCGGAAACCACAAATCGAACACTAATTGGCCCGTTCAAACGAACTGCAGGCTGCTTGCAGAGATGAAATTTTGCGGTTTGCTGTTATTAATGGGGGGCTTGGTAAAACTATATTTTGTTTCAGTGGCACGCCAAAGGAACAGGCAATAACGGTGCTTTAGACAACGGCAGAAATTGAGGTGCAATTTGGCTGCCTGGCGTTTTGTCATTGCTGACTCCGGCCTGGATATGGCAGTAAGGAACTGTCCATGTAATACCCGAGGCCACAGGGTGTGCAGGAGCTACTAAATTATCCCTGGGGATTCGCCGAAAATTTCCTCAAGAGAAAAAAAGAAATTGAAATAGAAAAGGTGTTGTGGTGGCAGATGGGGCTGGATGGTGAGTCCAGTGCTGTGGGCTTGACGACAGGGTTATCCTAGGACACGGGCAACACAGGAGGTCAATGGGCCTTAGATCGGCAGACAAATACTGCCGTGTAGATTAATATACACCGCAGAAAATGCTTAGTATGCGCAGCCCGCCACACTACACAGACTATCTGATGTACAGACGACGTGGGGGACGTGTAAAACAGTCAATAATTCAACTAATCAGATCAACAATTGGTATTTAGCGCTCTTCATATGTTCGATACTTATCTCGCGTGCTACCTTTGCAGTATTCCATTCATCTGATCTGTATGGGGCGGGTTTAAGTGCCATGAAATTGACACACACTTTGTGAAAGTCTGTGACTGGGAAAAATCTGCGTGGGTAGCGTATGTGTAGTGGATCGGTTATACATGTAGTACGTGGTTGATATTAGCAGTTGAGCGGGTGTATATCCGAAGACAGAGCGGTTTGAGGCTGTACATATGTTTGAGAACCGAGATCCCTGACCTACCCAGGCCAAAGAACAAACCAGTATGAGCACTGAGCACGGTGTCGAGTTACAGGTTGTGGCGTAATCTAGAAAGGTCTAAAGGTTAGTGGAGCTTAGGCTGTTGGGCCCGTGTTTAGCAACCTCACAACGTGGCCGATTTTAATATGTGAAGTACATCGGGCGAAACAATCCAGTTTGCCGAAAAGGCCCTGCAGACATTTATTGTGCAACCTTAGAAAGAGGCTGTTGACGGGAACATTCAGCAACAGTCGTGACCTGGCGTTCGGTGGCGAAAAAAAAAGTTATCTTGTATGCATGGCTGAGCAAACGACCCAGACAATTTTAATAATAGCTCAGCGGGTTAAAAAAGAGAAGGGGTAAATACATATATTCTTTGGCTTTGCGATCTGAAAACTTGGCTACGTCGATCAGTTCTAAACCGGGTCATTCGAAACGCGGGTCATGACCCCGAACATAAATCTTCCCCTCGCGACATCTCTAACAAAGAATCCAGTACTGTCCTGTCTCGTCTGCTTCGTCGTATACAGCTATACTTACATAATTACTGTACCTGTCTGGCAAGTTTATTGCGCTATGCAACCCACGTGTACGCTGGTAGGTATGTATCTTACCTGACCAGCAACGACAGGTCCGTGCACAACGGCAACGGGAGACCCAAACACTCGCTCCTAGCAGTGAGGTAACATACTTATAACATCACGTGTCCTGGTGGAGAGTAGTTTTATCGTATACGGCGTACTGACACACATCCTAAACAAGATGGCTTCCCTTACCGACAGAGCCGAGTTCCACGTCTTATACTGCACTGCTTGTGTTGTTAGTGTTGTACGAACTAGTCTAGACTATCCAAACCGTCTAGACATGATTTTTTTTTTTGCTTTATTTATTGCCTTTCCCCGAGTCTGTATGACAGAGAAATCAGCTGATACCACAGTAAGACCTAGCCCAGCTCCGTGGCAAGCACCCCTGTAATTTGATAGCGAAAATGGCTCCAGTATAATACGGTGATATATGCGGCTGTTTTTTTATGTAGCGCGTGCATGGCCCCTAGCCTATATGATTGCCGACAATTCCCTGCTGTTAGGGCTATGTGTGTGTAAACTCAGCCGTTATTCTCCACTCGGTCACTCGCTAACACACAACAGCATCCTGACCTTAGACTACTTGTAACAGGACTCTTATGGCCAGGAAACAGAGGCTCACAGTACCATTAAACCGAGACGCCTGGGGGTATAGGAAGCAGTCAGGCGTGGCGAAGGTATGCAATCAGCATATGTAATACTTGTAGCCAGTCATTTCACGTCAGTCGACGCGGCCACATGTGACGAGCGACCTTTATACATTGAAATTAGCTCAAGAACACACGCATTGTGTAAAGTATATGTGCCTGGGTAATTCATCAACGTCGTCGGGTTTTTTTTACAGGTATTTAACTGTAGCTTAAAGCACTGTTCTCTTACTCTGCGTGGAAAAAGAAATCACGGCTGTTTTGGAAATGGGTTCTTCAAGATCACACTGTAGATGCAGTCGCTAGAGAAAGCCGATGTCGCCAGTAATAGGCCATACGGAACTGTTACAAAGCCGGCAATTTCACTGTTGTTTTTCTAATTTTCAAATTGCACCTTTTAGCTGTCAAACCATTTTGATCAAACTGAACCTCTGCGTGGAAACATGGAGACAAATTCAAGAGAAGAACAGCGAGGGTTTCCTAACTCTGCTTGAACACGCAATTCCCCCATTACGTTGGTTGTAGGACAGCCGAGTAGTGAGCGCGCAGCAGTTGACACAACTCAAGTGCCAGTGTTGTAACAAACCGTATTACAAAGCTGATTTCGAGCAACCCTATAGTATAATGGTCATGTAAGCTATCTTAACACACAATCAGCTACTGGAGATGTTTTCAAACAAGTACAAGAAAAGTAAAAGTTTAATTGAGGGCCTCATGTCAATGATTTGTTTACCTTATACCTGGGACCGTCCCCATGCTGCACGTTTAAACCTGACTTCTGCATCAGTCTCCTCAGCAAATGCACCAAGGCTGTTCTACTTAATAAGAAATGTCGGAGAATTATTAAAATATCTATAGAGGTGCACATGTCGTTCTGATATATGTGACAATCAAACTCCTGACAATTCTTTTCGCACAATTCAGGGATCAAACGCACTCGTCATATATATAGCTAAATTTAATATTTAATATCTCGATATAATGAACCAGACGATGTTTTATGGCTGGCGAGGATTTATCTAATTAAGAGGTTAAATGGACGCAAGTATTGTAGACAGCAGTATTAGACGGAACGCATTAATACAACCTGCATGGATTGCATTAATACAGACAATATAATTTGCTCGTCTTACTGACCACTGTGATGGTGGACCTTAACATGGAACGGGTAATTGATATAGATGTCAGTGCTAAGGCTAGTCTCAGCCATCCCCAGCCCCACCCTATCTCACCTCACATGTAGCACTCGCATTTCCATACCACAGTATAAGAAATAACCCCACCCTCCGTACAATTATAAGGTGTCCAAGAGTAAATTACGTGTCATTTAGTACTGAAACACACGTAATCATGTCAATTAATGAAAGCATCTAAATTCCAAGTTTCTTAGCTAAAGATTTAATCTTTTATCTTCTTTGCATGTGTTGCTTTTTTGCACAGAATATTTCACCTGCAGATATTCAAGATTCCATGTGTTTGTGAACTTATATACATTAGAGGCTTTGTCACAATCGCTGTTGTGTGATACGATATGACCAAAAATTATTTTGCGATTTGTTTGCAATTCATGTTAGTTTTGGATAGATGGTTTCGCTAAAATCTACCAGATTAACATTTAAGTTCTGTTTCATAGCAAGATAGAATAAACCCATTGTTGATACTGTATATATGTTGTAGTTTCTCACCGTATATGAATTTGAGTACCCGTATAATTATTTTATTCTGTGATCAGATCATCACAGATTCGAAAATATTTAAATTCTTTGAAATACATTTATTTGGTTGGAAAGTTATGGTTCAATCTGACATGGTGCCAGATGGTGATAAAATTCGGTGATACTCTTGGAAATATCGCTTAGGACGTCATGATCACTAATTCTTTAGTGTCTACAATGACTCCTCAAGTCTAACTATACTAACTTTTTAGTTTCCACAAGGACTCATCTCCTAATAAATTAGTGTCCACGATGTCCCCGCAAATCTAACTGTTAATCAGCTAGTGTCGACAATGACTCCCCAAAGCTAACTATACTATAACTATTTAGTTTCCACAAAGACTCTTAAAGTCTATCTCCTAATAAATTAGTGTCCACGATGGTTCCTCCACTTTAGCAACTAAGTACATTTGGTTCCCAAATGATTCCCGAAGCCTAACTACCAAATTAATAATTTAATTTAATTCCACATTGGCTTCACAAGTCTAACTTCTAGTTAATTACTTTCAACAAGGACTTCCCAAATCTTAACTATTTAATAATTAGTTACCACAACGACTCTTTAAGTCTAACTACTAACAGTTAGTTTCCACTATGCCTCCCAAAGTCTTACTACTAAAAGGTTATAGTTTCCACCAAGACTTCCTATATCTAACTACTATTTAGCTTCCGCAATTACTCCCCAAGTGTAAAAGTCAAATTGGTTAACGCATTTCCCAACTCTGCGATATCCTTGAAATCCCCTAAAACGCGTTTGAATTTAATTCAGCGAATATTTAGTGAAATGAGGAACTTGGTCAAGATCCATATGACTTAGTGTGAGGACTAATACGTTCATTTTAGTCAATGGGAAATCGCACCTGACTCATACAGTAAAACTTACACTGCAAAATTCCAGGGTTCTTCTCAAACATTTACTCGTATAGATGACACTTGGTATATATAATGGAATTTTCTGGATTATTTGAAATCCCATCCTTGATTTTCATAATGAAAACTGTCTTTGTTGTGCTAATCTGTAAATGGGACATAGACTCAAACTTAATCCAAGACGCTCATTTAAACTAACTATTCTTCAGGCATATAGTATTAATATGATTGGCCGTATGTGGGAAGGTCTGTCAGAAACCTGCGGATGGTCGTGGGTTTTCCCCGGGCTCTGCCCGGTTTCCTCCCACCATAATGCTGGCCACCGTCGTATAAGTGAAATATTCTTGAGTACGGCGTAAAGCACCAATCAAATAAATAAATAAATAAATATTAATATGATTAAGAAATTATATAAGCTAATGTTTTTGTAATTAGAAATGTATTTACTTTTAGCCTAAAGTGTGTTGAATTCATTCAACGGTTCCTAAACCAATTCCCAAACCTTGCCTGAAATTCTCTTTCCATGAAACGGCGAACTTTTGGCAGACCATGCAAGAGCTATGTTATGTTGAATACATGCATGTTACCATGCAGTTAAAACGTGCATTTTACCCAAAATATATGTATAATTTATAATAATTCTCAAATGTTTTATCTTTTTTTAATTCAAAACCTGCATTATTTTACGAGCCAACCTGTGCTATAGATTTAGTGTCTTATTCCTAACATACATTTAGAAATATCCATAGCAGAAATTTTGTTGACACAGCCCACAGTCCACAAATGTATATATGTCATTTTAGACTTCTTATACCTTTGCATGTTCTTCAGATCATATGTACCGAAAGGTGGTTTGGATTCAGTTCAAACTTAATTTTGCTGGGAAACTAACATCTTGGTTCAAACGACATTGAAACTATTGCGTATACATCGACTTTACGTTTTCCAACATCGACACTTTTGTAGTATATGAGTAAAACAGCGAGGGTACAACCTGTAGGTTAAACTCAAACACAGTAGGGTATACAAAAAGTAAACGATTGAAATTTAATGGTTTTATAAAATGTGGAGTTTGATTCCAAGTTTGTGTAAACATTTGATGTTGCAATAATGTGAAGGCTTATTGTATCACAATGAATATTGGCCAGCATAGGTAAAGATACATAAATACCAAAGCCAACAACAAAATAACATAAAACACCGTTAAAAAATAACAGACTCTGAACTATCTACATACGTTGTCTAGGTAGGGTGTAATAATGTGTGGAACTCTACAAAAGGCCTGTGAAGGGCTTATGTGACCTGCCCGCCTTGGCAGAACTGGCTCGAGGTCTTTTCATTAACCAAGGGAGGTAACCGTAACGGTGTATTGCGTAAAAGCAGCTTAATGTAATTTTGGCAGATCATCAGAAATTCAAATAGAAAAGGGATTTTTGATTTCGTGGGAACACACAGTTTGGTGGTCTCACGTTACTTACGACCATTTTTGTGAAAAAAGGAGAGGTAATATTGTTATAAAAATCTCCTGGAAGTTTTGTTACAAAATGGATTGTTTTACCCAAACGTGCGGAGCCTGTGTGTTCCTGTTCATAAATAAAAATTTGAAGCATTTAATTTAAACGTAGACTCAGTACTTTTGGACGCATAATTTTGTATATAACTAACCAGAATGATGTTGATAATGTAACATATAATGTTTTATATGTAGAAATCTGTGACTAAGTCAGGGCTTTATTATAAGCGTCATGTTTCTTTGACATTGATAATATCGATATCGAACTTTCATTCACCCCATAATAATCTTTCTAGTAATTTGTCTCAATTTAAAACTTATTTATTACTATGATATGTTATATATTAGACACATTAAAATCCCCGAGTCTATTGATAGCACTTATGATTTTATATATGTCTTCTATTTTTTCACAAATTTCTCTGTTATACCCCCTTTATCGCATATACATGTCAAAATCTGTCAGAACAGATTGCATCTGCGGGTCTATGTATATGCATCCACTCCCCTGTAGTCGGTATATTATGCGCAGTTAATCGCATACAAAAAAATGCACAGACATATTAATATTTGATAATTACAGTGTGTAATCTGTAGATAATTCCTTGATGTGTCACTTGTCAGCTGCAATACGCCGAGGCTCTGTAGGGTTTAATCTAGTTATCGCTGTGTGTGTGACATCGTACACGAGTGTCATGGTTACGCAACAGACATGCACCAAAATAGAAAACGCTAATATTAAGAGTTAATTTTGTAACATTTGTATATATAAGTGAGGCCATAGCAGGTGGCAATGAATTCACCTCAGTTGAGACCTGTCATCGATCTGTACAGATAATTAAGTGAGGTTTTATACTACAGATAATTAAGTGAGATTTTATGAAACAGACACTTCAGTGCGCTTTTTGGGCCACATATAATTAAATGAACTGTTACAAAGCAAACAATTATTTGAGATCTTAAACCACATATAATATAGTGACTTTTATACCACATATAAATAAGTGAGTCTTTATACCTGAGATGAGTAAGTGAACGTTTATCTAACAGATAATTAAGAAAACTTTTATACCACATATAGCTTAGCGATTTTTATACCACAGATAGTTAAGTGAGCCTTTATACTACTAATAATTAAGTGAACTTTTATACCACAGGTTATTTAGTGAAGTCATATATCACAGATAATTAAGTGAACTTTTATACCACAAATAATTAAATGAACTGTTATGAAACAAGTAATTATTTTAGCTTTTATACCAGATATAATTTAATGATTTTTATACCACATATGATTAAGTGAGCCTTTATACCCCAGATAATTAAGTGAACTTCTACACCGTAGGTACTTTAGCGAACAAACGTTTGATCGTTAGTGATTCTTCGTTTCAATGAGTAACTATTTTTGTTGGTCCATTGACGCCGTCTCAAAAATATTTCACTTATACGACGGCGGTCAGCAATACGACCCACGACCATCCGCAGGTTGCTGGCAGACTTTCCAACGTAGGGGCCTACTACATGGATATAATTCATAAAATAGTTTCACGGCTAAATTACATCGTTGATTATTAAGGTATATCAGTGCGTGGAAATATGAATAGTTGACTGTTTAATGTCAAATTTATATGACGACAAGAACAAAATGAAGATGTAGAAAAGGGTATATGCATTCGATTTACATACTGATGTTATGTATTGCTTATATGACAGCATCACTGTATGTTTATAGTTTTAATATATTTTATATATATAGTTGTAATATATATGTATATTTCTAGAGTTTCATTGGACATTTTTTATGACAGTGTTTGTTTTATTAGCGTTCATATTTATAAAATATTATCCTAACTATATAGGTTGAATACGTAAAACCACACAGTTCATTTCCCAGAAACAGTCGGCAAATTAATATTAAAAAAAGAAAATATAGATAATCTATATTGAGTAAAAATATATTCCAGACCTTCTTAACAGATAGGCCTACAAATTATATATGTCCAGGAATATTTGAAGTAAGCTGTTTACTCAGTAGGTCGTGTGATATATAGATTGTGATTATACGGTAGTTTTGTCTGTGTGCACCCAGGTTGAATTCCACTGTATTATGAGAAGATGATTTCCAAGAAAATTTTCTGTTTGTAAATATTCCACAGGCGCTCTAGGTGGTTGACGATGCCACGAATATTATCTTCGTGGAGGAGAGTTTATTTAAATGTATACGTCTTGCGATGTGTATAGGCATTTAACAAGATTTTGTTGCTGTGCGAAATAAGAAAATTAACAATTAAACCGAGTTTTATGCTAGTGCGTATCCAACAATGTCATAAGCACAAGGCCTTAATTATCTCTGGAAACTACAAATAAGTTGATATGAAAGCAGAAAAAATCTCGTGACAGACCCTTTGTCAGTTGTATTTCGTCATTTAGTATCTAGATATATATAGTGTTGTTTCTGATACAGGCACATGTTTGTAAATATGGCTTATATATTAGTGCTAACACAAGAATTACTTTTAGGGCAATCAGAATCATTTGGGCTAAGGTGTTTTGTTCCAAACTAATGCTATAATCAAAGACAAAGTCTACCTTTCTACGTTGTCCATACATTGGTTTAAACAAGACAACTTACCAGGTGTACCTCTACATTTATTATTTTGTCACGTTTTAACATATGGTCAGTGTTCTGGTACAGCGTTCTGTGTGCAGCAAGAACGTGAGATACCGTGCTTAACATCGTGGTACAGCGTTCTGTGTGCTACACGAACATCAGATACTGTGGATAATATCTTGGTAGAGCGTTCTGTGTGCAGCAAGAACGTGAGATACCGTGGTTAACATCCTGGTACAGCGTTCTGTGTACAGCACGAACATCAGATACCGTGGATAATATCCTGGTACATCGTTTTATGTGCAGCACCTGATCAGTTACAGTACAACGTTTTATGCTCAACACGAACGTGAGATAATTCGGTAAGTGCCCATGTGCAGTTTTGTGGTCAACAAGAACGTGAGATAACTTATTCAGTGGTACAAAGTTTTACGTGCAACATGAACGTAAGATAGCTTGTTCCGTTCCCTGTTACAGCGTTATGTGTACGACACAGTTTGCCTTTATTCATCTGTAGTTTTGCCGTATTGTTGTCGTCCATTTGTCAAGTGAAAATAATAAATGTCTTGTTTGGAAAGACCCTTAGCTTTGAGAAACGCCACATTTGAAAGAGAAGTAAGTTAAAAACTCTCATTATAAATTTTGATCATATAATTTCTGAATTTGTCTTGATTTACACTTGAAATAGAACTGCGTTCTTTCGTTCTTATTTGAAACTACATTTATGAGTGAATCATATTCAGGCGTGTTGACCAGGTATAAGTATCCGGGGAACTAAGCTATCAGATCTGTGACATGCGCCCCGTGGCCCTCCGCGTATCAGATATACACTGACGAAATACAAGGTCACCGTGCCACGTGACCTTGTTTTGTATGTACTTGTGTATATACATATATACATCTAAACTGACTCGCACTCTTACTCGGATACGATAAAAACGAAGCAAATGGTAAATGTCACAAATGCTGCGTCGTGTCAAGCCCACGGGCCTCGTAACCCGCAAACCTCTGCTTTGACAATCCAACTGTTTGCGTCAAACTCAACGGAGGTGTAAAGTATCATTTCTACGCCTAGAAAAAGGAGTGAAGATATAGTAATTCCAGGAGTTCTGTCAACACCAGTCTGTTGCATGAGGGTCGGAAGTTGATAACAAGTGAAGGGATGACCGCAAAAGAGGGCTTGCCCACTCATCTGTGCCACTTTGCGTTTCCTTTTTTCCCTCAAATGGAGTGAAAAATCAATAGGAATATGACATATCCCAGGACAGTAATAGGCACCCTTCACCCATTTCTTCTTTGACTGGTCGACGAATTGAACGTTCAGATTGCTGGCTCAAAATTGGCGCAAAATTAGATCTCCAAAGACTAGAGTTAAGGCTGAATTTCTATAACTGGGGATTTCGTGTTACCGTAATAGCATGCAACGTGAGAAGCGCCATGTCAGAGCCTGGCTCTTCTCTTACAATTAGGATTCATAATAAACTGCGCCTGTCACTTATAATGTCAATATATTTCTGCCACAAGTCTGATTTTTAACCTTTTTGTTGCCTTTAGGGAAAGAAAGAAAAAGAAATGTAATAAAACATATCTAGAACCAAATGCAATAATGAAAAGGGTGTAATGCCTACCACTCCTGGACTGTGCTGTACGTATTTAAGGACGAGTCCCTGGCAAGAGAAGTAAGCTATTTTTTCCATATTAATGGAACTGTTCTAAGTTTTTAATCTTGTAAAGCGTAGGCCCTAGTCTACTTCCGGGAGCAGCCACTATGGCTCCCTTGCCACTTACACCAAAGGAAAGCGCGAACTGATGTTAGAAAACTTCTTGCAGAGGATAATCTTCAAGCATGTATTTCTAGCAAACAAATGTTTAGGCCTAGGTTTGCAAGAATCAATGTTTGTTCAGTGTGATATATAGGCAAAACATTGACCACCTTAATCTTTTTTCAGTTTTCTAAACTACAAATATACATGCTATTGTAGGTTTGATATTAGCTGAGTACTGTTTCCGTGTTATTTGCCGCAAAACACCGTAGAGAATTGCAATGTACTCCCAAAATATTTAAGAACGGAAATATCATGGTACGACCATTACTTTGATTACCGGAAGAGTCTTTTGGAGCAAACTCGTACACATTTCCACATTTAGGCCCTGATATATATCCCAAAAATTCAGCACAATATCAGGCCTGTGTATATGACGAATTACTCATACTTCTATAAATTAGAGTGTTAACTAGGTGGCATAAAGCAGCGTGAATCTAAGCGTCAAATCCGACATTTCGTATGCCACACGCAAACCATGAAGGGGTGATCCATGTCGATAATCGCAAGACCCACTTTCAGTACAACTGAAAACACCAGCTTATATATAAGAATATATAGGAAATAATATATAAAGAGTAAATGAAGCTGGTAACATGTAAAAGAGATTGGTTTTCAATGATGTACAGAGAAGATGTTTGAAACATGAAAGCCAGTTTAAAATTCAAACATGCAGTCCCCAAAGACCTTTCCTAGAAGATTACTTGACGAATAACAGATCAATCGAATAAAAACATCTCCCCGCCTTCACTATGTGCATCTACACGCCTATAAACTCAACTGATACCGTAAATCGGCCTTATGTTCTAAGGAAAGTCCCTACATGCCCCGTTATAACTGTGGACGGCGGAAACGGAAGTCCCTGCAATGCCATTTAGGACTCTCATAGAATGGGTTTGACTTTTGCCACAGTCCCATAAATCGCACTATCCTGTTCTCTTGCTGCCCGTAATCCAGAAATATTAAAAATGGAATGAGAAAAGTATAAGATATTGATTTTACAGTTGTACTGGGGACGGTTGCTCACCAATCTAGCGTCTTTTGGAACAAGGTGTAGAATGAGAGAACTCGTTTGGCTTTTTTTATTTCCAGGATTAGCACCCTTGCTTTCCAAACGGTCTGGAGATGAAGAAATTATAATGGCGGCGAAATGACAGAGACGAAAATAATTCCATTGTTTAATGCGCAGGTCGTGCTACAGATGGACTTTCGAGTATTAAATAAAGAACCGGCTTCAAATCTCCCATGCTGGATTAAAGGGCCGAAAATGCGCGGTCGATTGGATGGCTAAAAAGGACCATGCCATCAAATGATTATTTAAAGGCTTTTTTCAAGCGGTGTGAATGATTAGAAAAACAGGAAAAGCGACTAAATCCACGTGCTGTTCGTGCGGTTTGTCTGTTTACTCTGTCCATGCGTCATTCGCTATCCACCCAGCCGTCCACTTCGTGGTCATCGGTGATCTTCTTCTGGCCAGGGATTTAATTGAAGGGTCAAGCAAAAGGCCAAAACGGCTAACACCTCACAGAGACGGCATTTGGTCACTTATTTTCTCGGCTGACAGACTCTAATGTAAAATACAAAATTAATTTATCATAGCTACAGCCGAGGTGGCCATGCAGGTCATCCATTCGCTGAGAGAGAAACTGGTCACCTCTGTCACGATAACAGGTCGGAAATGGCGACCGTATATATTTACACCGGCTTGGCCATTCACGGCAAGACGGCGTTCAGACCGATGCCCGTCCAACCGCGCTCTTGTTATTTCTTTAGAGTTCAAGAGCTTGATATTCAATATGAAGAGAGCAGGAATTGATCAACAAACAAGCATAAAGCCAGCATGTAAACATTCGGTGGCAAACTGACGTATAGAGACTATGTGGTATCACTTTATTATCGCCCTATACAGAGTCCCGTTATGCTCAGCTTGTGTTATCTCTATTGGAAGTTTAGCCACCGACCGTTAATTGGCCTCACAATTAGTCTGATTAAACAGGGCTTACTTTTACGGCTGCTAAAGCCTATAACATAATTGGTCATGTCCCAACTCCATTAGATGGCCAGTAGATCTGCCGTGGAGCATTTACAAATTTAATTCTGACAGCTACAACTGATTAGCTTCTAATTGGAGGTGCGAGAGCCCGACACCCTCTCTCCCCTTCACGTCCATATCCTAATGGCATTATTTTATCAGAGAAATTGTTCGGCGTGGTCAGATGACACAGCCAAGCCAAGCTGCAGCGGGTATAGGAGGCAAGAGAGAGCTGGCGTTTACAACTCCACTGCACAGATTACCAGAAAAACCAGAGTTTTCACTTCAGACTTCATTTCCAAAAAGCAATTTCTTCTAGGCTGGGAAAATGGCTGCTACATTAGTTCACCGGAACTCGCCACCTCCTTATGTATTAAACATTGGCGAAATCACCTCGAGGTCTAGCCCGTGTCACCTGTATGTGGTCCCAAATTAGGTTTTACACATTAAGGTTGTAACATTTGCCATTAGAATAGTGTGGGTTCTGCACCTTAATATGACTCTACTCCGCCTGGACCAGACCGCCTATTGTCAGCAAAAGCAATCTTCCATTGGAAGGGGCACGGATTTCTGTAAGCACCTTGTCACGAATTATCTGTAGCGGTATGAACAGTCTTTTTCGGGCAATTATTTCCTATGACCTGGAGGAAAACCGCATTTGCTACCCCTAATGTACAGCTATTACGTCCTGCTCTAAACGAATTGTAAGGTGGTCACGACTTTAGGCATTCGAATGATATGATTTCCTGCATACCATCTGTGATAAAACCCTCAGCTTTTTCATTCTGGTCCTATTTTCTGTATTACTATGGGTTTTTAACACGGACGGGGCCATTTTCGATGGCGAATTTTATTTTTCCTCATTTCCGCCATTTACCCGTGGGGACAAAAAGGAAACAGAATGCAATTTCTGGCATAAATACGTCAGCTGCCGTCTGCAGTGTACATGATTAGTTAGATTTGCATTGGTATTGGTGGTCTTTTGTTTTGGAATTCTGCCAGTTCATGCCAGTTTACAAAAGTGCTTAGCGTTATCTCATTTACCATGCAGGTATGCATGCAGATAGTCACAGGAGAGAAACTGAAGACTAAAACGTTTTCTTTGATACATGCATTTTAAAATTAATTGTAAAGATAACACAAGCAGCCAAGGTTTTAGTTATGAAATTTGTCACAGATAATTTACCGTGAGTTTAGTACAGGCTGCAATCAAGGTGTGCTCTTTATGTAACACATGAAACGTTCGACTTTAATGTGTAGAAAATATGATTAATCATCCAACTAAAAAAATTAAATTTCTAAATTGGTAACATATATCAGCATGTTTGATTATCATGAATTAAAAGTATGTAAGAGTGCATTTGTATAATTTTCGGAGGTAATGCAATTTTGCGCTTTCTGTTGCTGCCGGAAATTGTGTTAGGATGACATGCGCACAGAGAGTTTTGAGTGTTTGGCCAACGTAAAACCGTCCTGAGAGAGTCGATGACAGCCTCTTGAGAGGTGTGTTTAGGAAGAGTTGAGTCTTTTTCTGAGAATTGATGTTACACTCTCCACACCGAAATCCAGGTCCTTATTCTTCATATCTCATAACATTACTCTATTGCTTTCACCAAAAGTGCTTCCGCCGTTTTCATTCGCTCTCCAGTCGCCCCCATCACCTCCCACCCCACAACACTTGAGGCTCTTATCCCGGTTCAGCGGCAAGAAATGAAGATGAGATTTCATTTTCTCCTTTGTGAGGGAGCACCAGGCGATAAACCGCACCATTCTCACTGATTTCTCTGTGGTGTAAAGCGGTCTGCCGTGCTGTAGTTAAAAGCAATTGGAGATGACAAACTGTCGTGAAAGATATTCTTATGTAAAGTTGCTCGAGTCGTTTCATATCCGGTCATGTAGTTATGATATTGTATCGTAATGGTTAGCCACGTTGTGGAGACGTGTGTCACTCTTGTTAGCCCGCACAATGTGCCCGCGGTGTCGAGGGATGAGGGGGTGAAGAGCCCGTCAACTCTCTCCGTTCTGCCATAACGAGAACTTTAAGGGTACAATTTTGGATCAGTGCTTCATCGTGGACAAGTTGAAGCATTATGCCTGGTTAGGTATGCCAGCAATACCATATTCATAATAGCGGGAGCCGAGTTGGGTCGGATCTGGGAATTGGATTTGCGGAAAGCAATTTCTGTAAAAGAATACACCCAAGCGAATAAATGACAGAAAACTCTCCAAGGGTTTCCTCGTATGTGACCATAGCAAAAGGCTTATGGCCTCTTATTAGCGGAAGATGCCACGGTCGTTTAGAAACGGTCGCCTGTTTTTTTACAGCCAAACAATTGCCGATCACGTCTCTTTCCACCTTTGATCGTCTTCTCTTACACCGTTAGAAAGCCTTTAAACCACAGTTTTAGGGCCACGAGATTCTGTTATAACTCCGATATCGCGTCAGGTCTGACGCACGCGTTCGTCTGCTTAGGAACACAATGCAAACATTTTGAATGACAAATTATCATAAATCGTAGGAATCAGTATTGGACGTGTATGGTGATAAACTTCAGACTAAAAGACATGCACAGTAGTCATCCAAACGCCAACCTTTCATAGATATTTCTCTTTGTTTGCAATTGTAACTACGTTTACGTCATTGCGTCTTTTTAGTAGCTATATACATTTATCTATAATATATTAAGTGAAAGGAATGAATAAATTTTTGGGCTATAATTGTATTTTGCGGACTTAATAAAGGGATGCACTCTGGCTGATTCAGCATATCCACTATAATTAATTCAAATGATGCTGCTAATGTCCAAACAAAACAAAAAGAAAAAAACCCTGGAAGCTTATATATCCTTGCGTTGTTAATTGACCGATGTATTATTAGTGAATAAAAATGGCCTGCCTTTTCACATCCATGTTGATTCCCTGAACAGATATGTCGGTGTAAGCACATCACGGTAGGCACCGAAAGGGCTGATCTTCATGGAGCCCTCGCGTGTTTGTTTAGAGGAAAGAGGAGGGAGTTGAGGGGCGGGACGAAGAGTCGTCTCTGGTGGGAAAGGCCATTTGTTGGCTGAGTGGGTGCGGTCCGGGGTTGATGTAACTGCTTATCAAGTCGTGTTTCCTGCCGCTCGTTAGATCCCTACCAGTGTTCGCAGTGACGTTATCTGGCCCCCGTTTCGTGTGTCTGATGCAAGCCGCCTAATCAATACACGGCAGCCTGTGTTCTGCTGAAGGTATAGACTTTACTGAAGAATATTAGATAATCAGCCAAGCGAAAATGTCGCTTAACTTATCGGGATATCGTGTCACTGCCACTTTCACCCTGGGCCGTGAACTGTCAAAAGGGCTGGAGGCAAACGGGTAAAAATGCCTTATGAATGATAAATGAGAGGTAATATGAACGAGCTCTATACAGTTGCCATATTGCCAAAGCTTACTACCAGCAGCACTTTGATCTTCCCTTTGGCTCGGTTTATCTTAGCAAGGCCGTGTAATGCTCAGAGTCGCTCGTTCTTTGACTTTCAATGAAGTCAGAGCTTTTGGGAGAGGAAAAAACGCCGCATGCCTTGCTCGGATGTATATCGCGATAAAAGAGCAAGATGATGTTCCATTATCTCTAATAAAACTCTCATGGTTGTTCGCGTTTTAGGTTCATTGGTGACCTTCATGGCTGGCGGATGTTTGCGATCCAAGCAAGCTACAGCGACTTGGAGAACTTGTCGTTATGCTAAATACTATCTGTAAGAGAAGATTAAAATCAGAAGTTGGTAATGAAGCGGTAAATACAGACTAATCCCCACGCCTGTAATATATATTTTCAGCCTTCCGCCGTCTAACAAATGAACATAGTCGACATTCCGCGGGAAAAAGAACATCTGACATAAAGAAGTGTTCCGACCGTGTTTCTTTACTCGGGGTTAGTGAGGGAGCAAAGATCGCGGCCCAAGTGACTGGGTGTTACAAGAGGCAATTAGGGGGTACCACTGTGATGGCGGGCCGATAGCACACGTGGCTTGGCCTCACTACCAACACAAATAAACCGAAATGGGCCTAAGTCTTCACACTCCCAACATTGCCTCGACCTTTCGTGGCCCAACTTTTAACACTCTCCACAATTTACCGACCTTTTCTCCGAGGCAGGGCGCGGGGTTGACAACTCTACCGGCTCCCAATCTTATTATGTGAAATTGGGAGAGCGGAGGATAGAGAATTGGTTAGATAGAAATTGCGCCCTCTTAATTTAGCCTGACCAGGCTAGGCCAAATGTCTCTTATACAGCGGCCTTAATCCAATCGGCGTGTTTAGGTTGTGTTATAGCTCCCCGTATACCTGTCATCTTTCCCATATTCCTCATGTTAGCGGATCAAGTTTGATAAAAGCTTGGGTTCCACTCGGGCCACCAAACATGAATCATTCAGGTTCTATATGTGACTTTTGCTGCCTTGGGACCGCCAGGTTATTGCTAACATATAAACATGCCATGAATCATACGTTTCCTAAGCCCCGATTGTCAGTGGTTAAACTGCATCGGACGCCTTTCTCATATCCACTTGTTTTGTATTCATATTTCTGACGGTAATACTACTGTGTTGGTCGCAACTTTAAGATGGCGGATTTTGATCTCCGCAGATCCTCTTCAAAGTGCCTGTCACGGAACCAAATATGGAATAAAACACTATTTTCCACAAGACAACGACCAATTTATGGAAAAGCGCTCAGTCAAAAAAGTAAATATGAAGGGAATAGATTATATAGGAAAAGAAAACATTTTGAAATAGAAAGGCTTTTTATCACTCTACTCACACTGTACGGAACAAAGGCCAGGAAGAAGACGAGACATGTATAGTTACATTGCATTGGATAGCTTGTTATGTTGCGTATAGTTAATAGCACTCAGCGCTGAGATCCGATATTCCAGAGAAGCGAATCCGATTGTGGAAGAACCAGTACTGGCTAACCAAAATTTAACTGGTCGTATTTGGCAGCATTCATCATGTTGGAAAACATGCACGAAGCTTGTTTAATACTGGTGATAATTTACACTTCTTTTCCTTTATATAGGCCCTATTATATAGCCTTTAGAAGCGTTTAGTCAGGCGAGAATGGAAGTCCAACTGGATGTACCTTTACTGGTCAGTAGACCAAAAGATATGAATGTTCAAATTCTATTATGACAGTTGGTTTAGCATTCAAGGACGAGGGATCCCAGTGTGGTTGTTAGGTTGTTATCAAACAAAATACAAGAAAATTTACTGAAGAGTGCAAACGCTAGGGGAGATAAACTCCAAGGCTGTCACATCAAGTTTTTATCACCATCACATCATAATTCAAATAGCGCTG